>NC_042618.1:16422146-16634822 GCF_901001135.1 Rhinatrema bivittatum
AAAAACCTCACCAATCGATGAAAAGTTAACGGGGAACTGGAGGGAGACCCAGCACAGGAAGAAAAGTGAGAACACACACACTTTGTGGCCCATTTCCTGCAAAAAAGAGTACGAGCTCTAGAACCATGAGAACATATCTCCGCGGAAAAGAGGAGACTAACAAAAGACCCCACATGGACATGTGGATAGTGGTATGCTGGGCATGCTCAGTGTGCCAGTCAAAGTTTTTAGAATCTTTTCTGTTCTGGGCTCCATCTGATGATATCACCCACATGTGAGGGACTAACATTCTGCTTGTCCCAGGAGAAAGAATTACTTCAGTAATCACATACAAATCAAAACCTGACATAGAAATGGCTAGGAAGAGGTGAACTAAAACTTAAAGATGAGAGATTGATAATTCCAGCACTAGACATTGGACTATGGACAAGATGATACACAGCCTGCAGAGAAAAAAAATGATAAAACAGAAGTAGAAATGGTTATAGTGTGTGTGATGTGCTGATGTCAGAAGGCCTGTATACAGAAAGACATAAGGAGGTGGCAGGGCTCATCCATTGGACTGTATAACCACCATTAACATCAATGAACCAGAAAAACACTGGAATCACGATGCGGAGAGAATCGTAGAGAATGACGTAGTTGTGATCACTGGGGACATTCCCATTCTAACTGATGAAAAGCTCTACGTGAGAAAGCCAGAGTTTGTGGTAAAGGAGAACAACTCAGGGAAAAACATTGCTTATAGAAGTGTCAGTACCAGGCGATTACTCTGTAAATGTATGGAGAAAGAGAAGATCCTGAAGTACCAAGAGTTGCAAGCAAAGATTGTGGGTAGATACAGACTTAGTTTCAATTGTATTGGGTGCCACCGGTCTGATTAAAAGGAACTTCCCAGCAGACCTTGATATCTTGCCTATACATATTCCATATTATGAACTCAAGGAAGCTAGCTCTCTTTGGCATCATGCAAGTATGGAAGCGAGCACTAGCAGTACATTTGAGAAATAAAGATTGTATCCAGCATACCCTGGGCTTATGAGTGATGCTCATTGCTATCATGATGTGCACAAAACAAACCCATTTGGAGACACTACTCTGGGAGAAGTAATACATTTCTTTAAAATAAAAAAGAACGGCTACCAGGTCTAAGCCAGGGGTGGCCTCCACCTTCTACTCCACCTGCAGTGGGGAAAAGAGAGCAAGTTTGAAAAGGTTCCAAGTTGGTGACCTGATGTGACCTGGCAATCATCACTGCTCGTCAGACACTAACTGGGATAAAACTGGCCTGCACATGCACACAACTAGATTTCTCTTTTTGCTAAGAAGCTATTCCCATTTCACAGTGCCTGGACTTAGTGAGAGTTGGTCTAAAGTGCCAAACAGAGGGGAGAAAATTCAAACATATCATGACCTTACCTGGGCCCAAAGCCTTGTGCACATGCTCGTCGATAGTATGCATCAGGTTGAAAGGTGTCTAGATCAGTGCCATTTTCAAAGGCACTTCTTTAGTACGGGGGACACCCGCAAATTTTCAAAGCAGGCTTATACACATACGTTTGCTTTGAAAATTTGGGATAAAGTCTGCAAGTACAAAGGGCGCGCAGACTTCAGTCCTGTTAGGTTTTTAACTAAATAAAAGCACAAAACGTATATAGCTATATGAGGCCTCAGAGTAGAATGGGTACCACATTCCAGTAACTTTAATTATAAAACCCACTGCAGTGCATATTCCTTAGGAAACCTCACCTACGACTTAGATCTGGAAACCAAGGAACAGTGACAAATTTAACATTATACTATTACCAAGATTAATTGGCCAGACTGAATCCCTCTGCCGTCTTCCTTCTGAGGGAGCTGGGGCAGGTGGTGATGGAGTAATATTTATATGGTTCCTGCTCCATGTAGCCCTGTCTGCTGGATTCTCCTCCTCCATCCCAGGCCACAGAGCAAACTACTCCGATCCTCCCCTGATCCCATATGTAAATCATTCTTCCTTGGGTCGTGTCAGATAAGATGCCTGCTGCAAGGTAAAGGTACCGGCTAATCTTAACACTTTAAAGAAGCTGCTTTGCCCAGCCGGCAGATTGTTTGCTCAGCTATGGAGACCAGTTATTGCATGCTTCTTGGGATGCTGAGATCATCTTGGCCTGCTCACTGTATTTCATCATCGTGTGCACACAAACTACGACAAGGCTGTTTAATAATTACACTCTTAATGTGGGAGTATCTCTGCTCATAGTATTAAATATTAGCTTCCACTTCTGACTCAAATTCTTTTTCAATTATTTGTTTCTACTAAATTATTTTTAGGAGCAAACATTTTAAACCTTAGTTTCCAGCTATACACAGAATAACTACAAAACCCTATGTCCTCCGTCTGCTCTCCTTCTTCATGCCTCACAGTGTTGGGACAACGGTGGGATGAATGGGGCATCTGCCCTGGGCATAAGGCCTAAGGGGGCGTCACACAGTCACCCATCTCATGGGCAATTCTGCAGCAGTTTGGAGGAAATGTGTGGACTCGTTGAAAACTGCCTCCCCTCTCTCTGCACGTCAAGGTGCATGTGTCGTGCCACTACACACCCAGAAAGAGGAGGTGTTCCTAGGTAGGGGCAGTCAGGGAGTGATTAGCAAGCATGCATATAATTTTGCCGGGGAAAAAAAATACCCGCACAACCAGCAGATGCAGGTCTGTGGGTGCATTTTTTCTGACTCAGTTTTCAAAGGGAAAGAATTCCTTTTGAAAATTGATGTAAGGTCTGCATGTAAAAAGTCCCCCACAGCCTACACACTTGCGTGCACAGTTTGAGAGTCACCCCCTTTGTAGCTAGCAGGACGAGAATATGTGACGTGAAAACAGACAGCTCTGTTGCAGGTGATGGAATGGGGTTTTTTTTATGCTTTTCTGTTGCTGTGAAAGATCACTGTTTTCCAACTTTGGAGTTCTGTTCAAATCGAAGAGGAATGAATAATGTATAATTGGTTTGTTTTCCTTGTGTATTGTATTGATAAATGAGACTCATTACGGTGCTGTGCAAATACAAACCTTCCTGCTGTTGTATGTTGATCTACAAAGTTTTCCTTTTTTTTTTTTTTTAAAGAAAAATAATTACACCCAGGTTTCCTTAAGGCAGATTTTTGAAAGCTTCAGAAATGCACTGGTTGTGAGCTTATATTAACCAGAGAAAGTGAAGATTCCCCTAATGTTACCAAGTATTCTTTTTAATTTCTACAGTTCAAACACTGGTGCTCATCAGGACCCCATTAACCCCTCCCTCACCGTAGATGCTCAAAGCTTAAAGGCAGAAGCGCACCTTGGGATGGATATATTTTAAAGATACGTCTGTAGTATACTCAATCCATGAAGCACCCGCAATTCGGTATGAATGGTTTCACAGATACAGCATTTAAAAGTGAGAAGCCCTACGTCACAAGAGACAGAGCTCTCCTCATTTTCATATGAACTTGGTCATAGCATCAACCCCCCCCCCCATGTGAGTTCAAGGCGTTGCCATTACAAGACGGATGCGTGTCCCATATAGCGTTCTTCCTTACCTGTTTGCAATGGTAACCCGGGTGAACGTCCACCGGCTGGGGAGTCTCTTCCTTGCCGACTGGAATCGTAGCTGCTGCACTGCTGAACACTTCATTGCACTATTCTTAATCTCAGCATGGGACCGAATTCTGTACTTATTCAGCGGCACACAATATAAGCATAAAAGTACCTCGCTGTGTGCTTGATTAGGCAGTTCCCTGGGATTAGCATTCGAAAGGGCTTGTAAGTGACTTCTTGTAAATCACATTAATGAGACTGAACAATAAAAATGGGCAGGCAATCATACATCAACTCATTTTAATATGTAGGAACGCTGCTATTACTCTCCTCCTCAATATGAGGCATGCATGACAAGAGAGCACACAACTACAATTTCTAAATTGATGCAACTCAGTAATTTTTATTGCAACTGGAAGACAATACATCACAGAAACTTTATGGTAGGTTTTGGGAAAGTGTTATTTACAATAATTGATGAAAGAGTTTGTCTTTGGCAATATGATTACACATCAAGAAAATGTAAAATGCAAATATGCCTCTAAATCAACATTTTCATATTTCCTAAAGATTGGCTGATTGCACTTGCCTTCTGACTGCTCATTTAGGTAAACACAAATATAATTTAACATCACTGTTTATTCCCCCGTCACAGTTTTTAAGTTTGTCTTCATGAAATTGGCAGTTTCATATGCAAAGTACAGAAAAATGTACTCTGCTTAGATCTTGGCCAGTTAAGGTTATGTGACCCTTAACCTTTGCTATTAAAACATCTTGGTCTTTTGATTGCTTTATCACTATACATTTTCTGTAAAATAAAATACTTTAGAAATGTTACAGAATCAAAAGTAAAAAGAAATCTACAAGCTTATAATGCTTTTCATACACAGAAATATTTTCTCCCCAACATCTTATATCTTGGCAGCTTTAAGTAGTGAGTGCGAATGATACAGGCATGGAATTGGCTATCAAATACAGAGATTACTGTAAATTGATTCCATACACATTCCCAGAAAGGTGCAATGTTGTTTAGTTAACAAAAAAAAGCACAAATATCCAATCTTAATTGAACTAGAAAACAAAGGTACTGCAGTTATAGGTCACAGTCATAAAAATACGGAGTCCAATTTCTAGCTATAATAAAGGAACTATATTAGATTCTCTAAGAATCCAGTGTGTAATTTCTCATTTTTGCAACAGGAATTGAAATCTCATCTTGCTCTTGCTGCAAATGTGGTACAATGGCAAAATACCATTACATATTTATAGTAAAATATGCATGGGTTTCAACAATAATAAAAAAAAAAAGAAAAAGACTATTTGTTAGTGCATTAACCCAGGAGCGACCTTTGTTAAAAACACTGGTGTGTTAAGGGTGAATATTAACAAAATACAGCACCATAAAAGCGTCAGGATTTCACCTTTCCCCTTTTTTGGTCAGTAAAAAATAGTATTTTTGTTTGTTGAAACTGGAAGAATTCTAGATCACATTGTGCATCATCAGCATTAAAGTAACCCAGAGGACAAGTCTGTGTATAATTCAAGAATCACCAGTAGTGAAAAGAGAAAAGACAGGACAAAACCAAAACCCACTGTTGTACGTACTAACTGTATGAAGGAAGATAAAAGGGTTCAACAGGTTATTACAGACATGTGTAAATCTTTATAAACTGCAGTTCAGCAGAGGAACACACAAATGCATGGACTTGGATTTACACAATTCTAGTACAAAACCAATGACATAATTACAACTTCTGTAAAGTGTATTTCACTTCAGTATTAAACCAAACAGAAGTTTTAAGTTTGGCAGATAATTAAGAGAGGGTTATCACTTTGTCTATATACCAAAAGTGGTGATGTATATTACATAATAGTATAAATAATAAAAAATTATTATTTAAATTAGATCACAGTGTTGCATTCTGTGCATAACAGTGTTTGATATATTACTGAAGAGTGGTGAACTACAACACAAAAGACTAGACTTGCTAATATGGTCAAAACTGACCCGGAGTATAATAACCAAGAAGGGTGTGTGCTTGAAATAAGTCCTTCCATGCCAAATGTAGAAGATGTATAGTTTTGCTACCTCCCAGCCGTATCATCTGGACCTTGGCAAGCCACCTGTAAGAAGCAGTTCCTTTCAATAACCAAGTGAGAAAACCCACATTAGTCATGTATCGTACACTACAGTGGCCGAGCTTAGCAGTTTGATTTTAGTGCAATATGGCGATGCACAAGCACAAGGGGCTAATCACATCTGTGGACTGCTGAACATCAACGTGTCTTCTAAGGATGTATATGTGTGTGGCAGGACAAGAGAAGAGCTCACATTTAGATAGCGATATTCAGCTGGTAAGAGTCAATCAGCAATTAAGATCAGCAGTTCTTCCAAGGTAAAACTGCCTGATAATTAATAAACCGAAGTGTAGAACCTCTGCATCATAATCTACCAACAGCTGATTTGTTTTTCCTAAATCCACTTGGTTCACTGCTACTGAGCATGTAAGGCATCATCAGTATGATCTACAGTCCTCAAGCCATCAGTCTCCCAAAGGTCTTATTCTTTAATCTCCTTTTTAATGTTATGCATACTTTCTGGAATAACTTCTATGCTCACGTTACTTCATGCTATTTCAGAAAATAACCTTCCTTGTAATAGCTCTTGTTTTAGGCATAGCATCTTCCTAAACTAGGACTCTTAGAATGGTGCTAGCATGGTCTCCTGATGTGGATCAGCCCTGAACACCAGACACATGTAGGTCTTAAACAGAAAGCATAACTAGTCGGAAAGGAGTTCAAAAACTTTAAATACTGATTTCATCTTTCAAATGAAACACCACTCAAAAAAAAAAAAAGGGGGGTGGGCAGTGGAGGTGCTGAAGGTACTGTTGTACTGTCTATTTGTAAAATCCTTTTTGGTGGTCCTGATGCTTTAATGTCAGACTCCTCTTCCATCCTAACCAGAATTTCAGAAAGATACACTGCAGATAAGATGATGGCACGGCAATAACATAAATGGGAAAGCTATAGCACTATGTAATGACTGACATCAACCTTCCCGATAAAACAGAAAACATACAATTCAACTCTCGCTCCAGCAGCAGTATAACTGAAGAGCCTGGGACCCAATTTACCAGTTCTCGGTAGCTGTATTTGTAAGACAGTGCGAAACTCTCACATTGTAGTATTAATTCATATCGGAGAGCCGGAAGGACAGAACCCTGCCTGTCTGCTGCACCGAGTACCAACAATACTGGTGGGGCGGTACTGAAGGAAAGCAGGAAGACAAGTTGAAGCATGTAATCGGGGCTAGAATTAGGGCTGGATTAGCCCTTTTCCTGATGGCAGAGCGCCAGCTGGTAACCCTAGAAGATACTGACAACCCTAGAGGGTTCAGTCTGTTTCTCAACCACAGACCAAAAAAAAGGGCAAAAGACAGTGTGTGGTTGTAATTTCATGGAGAATGTTCTCTTTTAAAGCAGAGAAATCAAATCACAACACACTTTTATTTTTGCTGCTCGTTTTAACAACACAGGGATCTAGTCCCAGCACGGCTCCGACCACTGTTTGGACATTGTTCTCGGTTCAGATGCTCATAGCAATCAGTAAAGATGTTGTGTGTGTGCGGGAAGGTTGCACTACTTAGAAATTCTATTAGCAAATTCCAGGTCAGTAATGCAGTTTTCCACGGAGAGATTCTATCTGTCCTCTTCCCTCCGCTGTTACAGCAGGCCTCACTCCTTTCCCATGAACTGGCAAATTGGCAAACTTACAGTGGGACTTTTCCCCATCCTCAAGCCACAGCACAATTGCTCCCCCTGGTTAAGCCTCCTTCGAGTCTCCTCTTTCTATCATACACACTCACTACTCAATTCGCCCCTCAATTATTGCATCATGTTAGATGTGTACAGACAAGGAGAAAGGACAGACGTTCCACTTTGTTTTTCCATAGACAGAGAAGTAGGGGGCTGAATGTGCAGACAAGGCAGTATAACTCAACCATCCAAGCCCTACCAGAGCATGAAGATTTTTTTTTTTTTTTTTTTTAGTATATTGCAGAGAGTAAATTCCCAACAGTCAGTGTTTGTCCCTGAAGAAGGTTAAACCTTAAACACCTGCTTCAAAAAAAAAAAAAAAAGTCTAGGCCTAAGGGCCTAAAAATTAGAGGCATGGCCTTTTCTCTATTTACTATATTTATATGAAAATAATTCATGCTTCATGCTAAATACATTATTTACCTTACAGGAAACTTTGTTATCTTTGAATAAAAAAAAAGTTTTGTGTTTGTTTTGTCATCGTAAAGGAAGTCCATGCATCGTGGAGCAGACGCTTCTGTTGGCTACGATGGGTGAAGGTGAGGATCCTGGGCCGATCTGAGCATGAACGACAGCACCTGCAGACTCCGTTTCTGAGGGCAGTATAGGAGCTCGGGCTCATGTTTTCTCTTCTTGGCCATCGATAGGCTTTGTAACATAGCACTAATGGCAGGTTTCGTAGCATTATCCGTTACATCACGCATTTCGATCCAAAGACAAGATTAGGATCATTATTTCCATTTTAACATCTACTGAAATTTGTTACACTTGATTGCTTTTCACTCAGGCAGTTTAGAAGACATAGCTTGTTTTCCACTTATACATACATATATATTTATATATATATATATACATACATAGATATCTGTTGATCTATCTATCTATATATATCTGTTACTTTTTTTTGCACACAGTGCCAATTTTCAGGCTTATGGCTTTTTGAATAATCTTCTTAATTTAACAGACGACAGAAATCAACAATTAATGATAAAAATACCAAGAAGATTTCCGGGCCCTAACTTTGTTTTCATTATCTCAATGAACTCTGTGGCGTACACTCCTTCCGCTCACACCCCTCCCCCCCCCACCCCCAACTTAAGTTATTAGTCTTTGCATTATGGGCCATACGGGATATCGGTTGCAGCACACGAGAGACTCCTGTGGCACAACCGCATCCACCAACTGGTTTCCTGGATGGCCTCTTCAGGTGCTTTCCCTGACATGGGCTCGGAAGCCTTTTGCTCATTTCCTCTTGGGCCTGAATGATCTGATAAATTATTGACTGCTCTTCATTTGGCAAAAAGGGGTTTTCCAGTGCCGCACTGCACTCCGGGCAAATGCATGCCACTGAACCCCCAACCACACGGCTGTTTCTGTCAAGGGAGAGAAAGCAATGGGGATTCGAGACTTTATTCTTCTCAAGTTACTTTTCCGTTTCATGAAAATCTTTTGTAAATTAGCTGAGAGTCAGAATGAGTTATATGGCTTCAATCTCCTTTAAAAAATAAAAATCTGAAGGGTCCAAAGGAAAACAAAATTCAAAGAAAAAGAGAAAAGAAAATTGCTGCTATTGCCACAAATCATTAGAAGTCCCCTGACGTGCTGAAACAAAATGTGTAAGTTCAAACAACTCAACGGATTGGTTCTAAGTTTTTGTGGGTTCTTTTTCCTTTTGCTCTTTCTGCCCTTTTGCCGTCCGATTGGTGATGTTGTTCAAACAGGAGCGGATTCCCGCTAAGTGCAGGAGGGACCCGGCGGCCTCTTTCATCTCCTCATCATCGCTCTCCGGCGGTTTCTCCGTGCGTCTCTTTTTGAGTGGCAGCGTGTCACTGGGCACCTTTTTCGCCTTCATTAAATGCTGCTTTTTCTTGTGCTGGGATGTGTACCCGCTGTCAGTTAAGCAATCCTTGCTTTCCTTTCTGCCGTGCTTCTTCTCCTCTTCTTCGGTTTCGCTGGGGCTCTCCTGGCCCTGGAAGGGGACTTCGCTGCCATCTGGGCCGCCTTTAGAAGCAAACTCGTAATGGTCGTCGGCAGAGGAAGAGGATATGGAGTCGCTGGTGGGCGATGTGCTCCTGGTATTGGAAGATTTGGCGCTGCTGTAGTTGTGATCTTCCTTGGGGTCGCTGCTAACGACGGGAGAACCACACGACTGCTCGCTTTCGGTCCGAATCCGGCAGTTTGGGATCCCGTTCCTGTCAGAAGATACATTCAAGCTGTTAATCATTGGAATACAAGAAATATCATAAGTGTACAAGTGTTCATGACATTTCTGAAGGTCAACACAAGCAATTATTTAAAAACATATACTTTGGTTTTGGAAAATGGAAAACAAAATTCAGATTCAATGTTTATTCCAAGCAAATGCAAATATAAAAGACAAGCAGGATCTGAAAAGGTTTTGAAGAGGTTTTATGGGTATTCTTCCCAACTGAGTTTCTTGCAGTACTGTTCTCCCTACTAAGCTCAAAATAAAAGCTCAGGTGGCTGAAAACCTACATTTTCCCTGCTAATGACATGCATTTGATTTTCTCTTCTTTGTGGTTCATAGATGCAGATTATCTGATATTTACTTTCCTTGGGGTTATAAGGGACATAAAATGCAATCTGGGTAAAAATGGTTAAAAGAAAAGTTTACTGTAGACTGGGAACCACTTCCATGTCCTCAAGAGCAGCACAGGAATACCAGCGCTTCTGTCAACTTTGAAATCCACTTTTAAAATATTTTTTTATTTCCTTTAAAGCAGGGATGGCCAACGCTGGTCCTCAAGAGCCACAAAAACAGGTCTGGTTTTCAGGATAACCACAGTGAATATTCAAGGGATAGACTTGACACAATGGAGGCAGTGCATGAAAATCCCTCTCATGCATGTTCATTGTGGATATCCGGAAAACCAAGCCTGTTTGTGGCTCTTGAGGACCAGAGTTGGCCAACGCTGCTTTAAAGCCCAGCTGTTCCCCTAAAACAGCCTCCTTCAGAAAAGGCAGGCCCTAAAGGTGTTTTCGCAGCCTCCCGCTGGCACTTGGCATTATAAGGCAATATTCCATACAAGGCTCTGAACCCCTCCCGTTCTAATGCCAGATGCCAAGTCTGTTCAGCACATCACTGCTGAAGAGTAGGTATGGAAGAAGTGCAGTCCAGTAAAAAAAAAAAAAAGTGAGGAGGAGGGGGCGGGGGGCTCTTCCAAGGGATCGGAAGACTTTAGGAAACTTCATTTGTACCAAAGCCAAAAACAACATCTCCCACACTTGTCTAATTATTTCAGGAGGCGTGTGCTGTCATTTGTGAACTTCTTGCTATATAAGCCAATCAGGTTATGCGTCTACTTTCCAACACAACATGACTGCAGTTGGGTTGTCAGGTAACCGCTTGATGAATTTCAAAAATATAGACCTAAAGCTGAGATGTTCACTTTAAGGCATGCTCCAAAGCTAGAATCCTTTAACAGTGCAAACTCATGTGGAAGACTGATCATCATAATAGGATTACAGGTATGAAAATGCCTTCATTGCCTCGTCTTTAATCAAATTCCACCAAAGCGGTTTTCTATTGTTTTCTGATGCAATTAAACAACTTATCTTAATCACTCTCTGAAACTTCATTTCCTTATACCATTTCTGAGTTTTGGAAATCCCTTTAAGGAATGTGCATTACTTCCTGCCAAATACAGGTCTGAAACATTGGATGAAAAAAGTTGGGTAGAATTTTGTTTTAAAGGTATTATGTAGAAATGTATCTCCTAACCACGTTGACCTAAAATATTTACAATATTGGACCGCTGGTAAATCTATAAGCACTATCTTGGCAGTACCAAGAAGTCCATCCTTCACATTGTCAATTATCAAACAACATGTGGTGAGTATTAATGACCTTCATAATAGGCTTCATCGTGTAGTACAGTGATTCATCTTTAAAACGCAGCCTTATGTTTAATCATCGGTCACTATATTTTTATAGGGTGAGCCAGTGTCCCAGTCATGTGATTAAGCAACACTTTTAGTGTCCAGGTTTTTATATTCAATATATCAAATGGTGAAATAGTTGAAGAACTTCATTTAGTTTCAAATACACTTATTTATGGAAGCCGTTATTTCAAAGAAACCAAGCCCGACACGGGACCGTGTTTCGGATAGTGATCCTATTTCAAGGGCTATAATCATTGCATTGTTGAAGTAATCGCTGCTCAAACATGGTGTCGGGCTTGGTTTCTTTGAAACAACGGCTTCCATAAATAAGATAAGTGTATTTGAAACTAAATTAAGTTCTTCAACTATTTCACCATTTGATATATTGAATATAAAAACTTGGACACTAAAAGTGTTGCTTAATCACATGAATGGGACACTGGCTCACCCTACAAAAATATAGTGACCGATGATTAAACATAAGGCTGAGTTTTAAAGTTGAATCACTGTACTACACGATGAAGCCTATTATGAAGGTCATTAATACTCACCACATGTTTGATAATTGACAATGTGAAGGATGGACGTCTTGGTACTCCCAAGATAGTGCTTAAATACTCTCCAGTTTTTTTTTAATCATTTCACTCATGTTCCTATATTGAATAGGATTTGACTTAACAGTTATACCTCAAAAGTCATTTTGAACACCTTCACTGGCATCTACAAAGCAGAGCTCAGATGAATTTAAGTGAAAAGGACATTGGGGTAACTTGTGACAGACAGAATGTTCAAGCAAATCAGTGTCTGCTAGACAGAAGGACAAGTATGGGAAAGCCAAGAAAATTACAAATCAAAGTAATTTTATAGACAAGCCTGTTAGAAAAAGGGTTATCCCTAGAAGACTATAAACTGGAGCACATTCAATAGTAAAACAGTTTAATTATGGAATAGTATTTTTCCTATTATCTTCACCTGGAATAAAGGAGAACAGATGAAAGACAATTAACAACTAGTTTTATAATTTAAAAAAAGGCAGCTCAGCTCAATCATTAAGAATCATGTGAGGACCCCATATACTAAATAATAATTCCACTAGTTTCCAGGATTTAAGAAAGAAACGGTGAAATAAGACACTAGAATGGAATGCAAAGCGCAGCCGACTCCTTCAGGACATGAGATCGTCAGGCCACAGGAAGGCATGGTCAGTGCCTGAAAAAGTACATAAAAGTCCTAATGCATATTTACTGTGCAATATCTAAACATTTTAATAAAAGACTACTACTAAACCTTTAAGTCTGATTTTTATCACTGAAGGTCTGATGTAAAGTCTTATCAGCACTGCAGGCAAACACAAAGCCGACAAACTTTTCTTTAAGCAGGCGGTGGCCATAGAGTCACCGTTAACCAACAGCCACATTGGCCCCCTGCAGCTTTTAGCTGTTGTGCGTTAATGATCTGAAACATCAGTTTTTAGTTGAAATGTTAAGTTACTTCTTGGCAGTATCCAACGGCCCCCCATAACTCATAAGTGAATTCTAAAAAGCCATATTTATGAAGAAAAGCACGTCAGCAAGAAATGTTCCCCTTAAATGCAGCATGCATTCTGGTTCTAGATCCGCTGGAGGTCCGAACACTGCTTTCACTGGCACAGGGGTCTCACAAAAACTCAGCTGGGCTGGGCTCACTTTCCAGCGAGGCAGTGAGTGTGTAAAACAGGTACACACCAATGCAGGTATTCGTGCAATAATAATATTTGATATAAGAAATGAGCTTTCTACCGATCTTAGAGAAGCTATGCATATGAGAATGAGCAGCGCAGCAGGCGGAGAACCAGGGAAGCCAGGGTTCAAATCCCACTGATGAATACATTACTTCACCCTCCATTGCCTCGGGTACAAATAATCCGGCTGATGCAATATCCATGCGGGAAAAATGAGCGCTCAGCTTTCCTAACGCGTGCTCATCCACCTCTCCTGGGCGCGCAACGCAATAGGCTAATGAGCTGCTGCGTCATTAGTCATTAGTCATCACAGGAAACTGTGCGTCCCTAGTATCTCCTTGGCATCGGGCGCCCAGGAGAGGTGGCAGTGCAGGGGTTAGGAAAACGGACGCTCAATTTTACCAGGGTCCGTTTTCCCAACCTAACCGTGGGCAGCACATTTCTTTATTTTCACGTTGCTGCTTTCTGTGGTTCCTCTGACTTAATATCGCCACAGTATTAAGTTGCAGGGACCACAGAAAAGCAGTGTTTTCAGCTTTTCTGTAAACATTTGGGGCTGCTCAAGACTTAAACCTGAGGCTGGAGTTCATTTCTGAGAGTAAAAATGTGTGCATTGGGTGCACATTTATTTTTTTTTTACATATGAGTATATGATCTTATTTAGATATTTGATAGTATTCAGCCATGAGTTCAGATTATTGTTAATCCTGAGTGTATAACCAGATATTATCTCTGAGTTACCCATATCTTTGGCTCTTCCTCCTCCCAGTTCGAGTGCCCCTGTTTTATTGTAACTTTTATCACTTCTCGCCTATTGTTCAGGTTGATGTTAATGTTATTGCACCATTGTTTATTGTAAACCGATATGATATGATTGGGATCATGAATGTCGGTATAAAAAAGCTCTAAATAAATAAATAAATAAATAAATAAATACTGGCTAATAGCCTCATCCGCATGGCATTTACATGGATGAGCTCTATAAGCTACGCGCTGATCCCCTTATTGCAGGGGTCGGGAACCTTTTTGGCTGAGAGAGCCATGAACACCACATATTTTAAAATGTAATTCCGTGAGAGCCATACTAACTACAACCCCCCACCCTCCTGACTCCCCCAAGACCTACCAAATTAATTTACTACAACTCCCTACTCTCCTGATGCCCCCAAGACCTGCCAAATTAATTTACTACAACCCCCCCCCCCCCCAAAGACCTGCCAAAAGTCCCTGGTGATCCAGCGGGGATCCAGGGCTCGCAGACAAATCTTTAATAAAAATCTAGCAAAAACCCCCACCCTCCTGACGCCCCCCAAGACCTGCCAAAAGTCCCTGGTGGTCCAGCGGGAGTCCGGGAGCGATCTCCTGGACTTGGGCTGTTGGCTGCCAGTAATCAAAATGGCGTCGACGGCCCTTTGCCCTTACTATGTCATAGGGGCTACCGCCGCCATTGGTCGACCCCAGTGACATAGTGAGGGCAAAGGGCCGTCGGCGCCATTTTGACTACTGGCAGCCAACAGCCCAAGCCCAGGAGATCGCTCCCGGACTCCCGCTGGACCACCAGGGACTTTTGGCAGTTCTTGGGAGGGTCAGGAGGGTGGGGGATTTTGTTAGATTTTTACTTTTTTATTAAAGATTTGTCTGCGAGCCAGATGCAGCCATCAAAAGAGCCACATCTGGCTCCCGAGCCATAGGTTCCTGACCCCTGCCTTATTGCATAAGAGGTTATGGATGCACGTCCAACCGCAGGTTAATCTGTGCGCTAGCCCAAGTGCACAGGATTGCATCGGCCTGTTAAATTGTAAGCCCTCTGGGGGTCAGGAAAAAAAGTACTTTCCCGGAATATAACTTGTCTTGAGTCACGAAACAAAAAAAGGCATGCGCTAAATATAACTAAATAATATCTGTGGAGCTAGTCATATGTAGATTTCACACATGCTATCACTTCTCACTAATTAGGAGCATATATTTATTAAAAATATGGTTATGCGTTTGCTAATGAAAGACTAGAACTTTAACCAAAAGACAGATCAAGCAGAAGGTAAGGCAGGCATAGATGAATTGCTGGGAACATATCAGTGTTAGGGCTGCTGCTGTATGTACTGAGGCTTAAATTACAAGGATGGGCTTAAGGATCTGAAACGAGTTATACATTCTGGGAAATATTTCTTAAAGCAACAGTTCCTCTAACTCAAGAGAAGATTAACATTATGTAAAGCCTGTTGCGATATTGTGTTCAATTGTAAACCGATGGGATGTTCCCAACGACCGTCGGTACATAAAAATACTAAATAGTAATAACAACATTTGTTTCCATCAGGAAGGCAACTTATTTTTAGAAGGCACCCGACTGATGGTCAAAAAAATGACAATATCTGGTCATTCTCTCTTCTCCCAGGTGGTTAAATTGAAAATGATTTTATAAAACATTTCCAGGACTTTTCCTCCCTTATTGTGACACCTGCTAGTGGACTAACATAAAACTTATCCAAAGATGATAGGCATGTATTTGAGACTATACAAGTCGCCTTCTTTGGGTGGCCTGAAGAAGGGACCTCTACGATCTCTAAAACTCCTTTACATCATCTTTTGGATTATTTCTGATGCTGCAGGAAAAGATACGTAAAATCAAGGACAGTGCAATCTGTGGTGGTTATTGCTGCTTTTTATCCCAACTTCACAGATCCGAGCAAGAAAAAGAATCACAGCCAGACTTCTCCGGGACTCAGGAGGCAGCTAGGACGCCTTCCATCCTCCCTGTGGCAAAATTACATTTTGACACCAGGAGGAAATGCTGCCGATTTAAAACTGCAAACTATCATCATGATATGATGCATACCTAATGTACTGTACAGAGACAAATAATTGACAGTCCCTACTCCTTGGAGATTACAATCCAGTCAAGAGACAGAGAGACACAACACAGTGAAAAACGAATCAAGGCCATCACTGGCAAGGTGGGATTAAATTAAGGGGGGGGGGAGTTTCATCAGATCTGATATTTCAAGGAAGCTTGTTATTTAATAAAGACAGACAAGAAGAACAGATAAAACATTTTGGGTGGAAGGGTCTGTGAGTTAAAAGCAGCAAGGTCAGCTGTAAGGTCTGTTGAAAGTCACAAAGACAGACAGTGGGCAGAGTCCAGTTTAAGACAGGGGCTGCTGTAACCAACTAGCTGAATCAGCAAGAACATTTTTGCCCCAGAAACAATCTGTAGGAAAAATGCAGAGCAAGGAGTGGATGAGCAATTGGCAATATAACAATGGCATTTCTTTTCCTGAAACCAAAGTCAAAAGGTTAGCACAAAAAACATCCTAACTATAACAATTTTTTTAACTCATCTGCTGTTGTCCCAGCTGAGTGGCAGGATCCAGGGAAACTCGGTAAAGAGATTTTACACTCAGATGTCCCTTTGTTTTCTACAAAACAGACTCTGAATTTTCAAAACTATTTCAAATCAGCAGTATAATGCAAGGCTGCATAGAGAGGCATAACCAGTAGATAAAGCAGAGTTGCTTACCTTTAACAGGTGTTCTCCGAGGACAGCAGGATGTTAGTCCTCACACATGCGTGACATCATCAGATGGAGCCTGATGCAGGAAACTTTGACTAGGTA
Organism: Rhinatrema bivittatum; assembly: GCF_901001135.1. Taxonomy (NCBI): domain Eukaryota; kingdom Metazoa; phylum Chordata; class Amphibia; order Gymnophiona; family Rhinatrematidae; genus Rhinatrema; species Rhinatrema bivittatum. The sequence goes on from NC_042618.1 coordinate 16,438,757, forward strand.
CAATGAGCATGCCCAGCATGCTCTATACCATGTATCCACGCAGGGACCCTCTTAAGTCACGTAACATAGTTACGATGAAATAAAAAATAGGAGAAACCCAACTCCATGGGGTGGTGGGCGGGTTTTGTGAGGACTAACATCCTGCTGTCCTCGAAGAACACCTGTTACAGGTAAGCAACTTTGTTTTCTCAGAGGACAAGCAGGATGGTGATACTCACACTTGGGTGACTCCCTAGCTACAGGCTGCTCCCCAACACAAAAGGGGACCAAGAGACACCCAACCAGGTGCCAACGGGCACAACAACAATGGTGCTGTTGGTAATAGAGGTGGGTAGACAGCCTGAACCCAAATGATGGGCCCTAGGTTGGGAGAGTTGGGTTCTACACCTCAAACAGGTTCTGGAGGACAGACTGGATGAACCTACTGTCGCGTCAGCCATCTCTATCCAGACAGTAATGTGATATGAATGTGTGGAGAGAACTCCATGATGCAGCCTTGCAGATCTCCTTCACGGGAACTGCATTCTGACAGAATGAGTCTTGACATGACTCCCAAGATGCAGTCCCACCTGGGTATAACAGAAGGAGGTGCAATCTGCTAGCCAACTGAGTATTGTCTGTTTAGCAACGGCAAAGCTCAACCTATTCTTAACAAAAGAAACAAAAAATTGGGTGGACTGTCTATGGGCTTCTGTCCACACAAGATAGAAAGCTATGGCTTGCTTGTAGTCCAAAATGTGCAGTGTTCTTTCGTCTTGGTATGAATGGAGTCTGGGAAAGAAACTTTGCAGGACGACTGACTGGTTAAGATGGAAATCAGTCACCACCTTAAGCAGGAAATTAGGGTGCATTCGCTAGACCACCCCATCGTGATAAAACTTAGTATAAGGTGGATAAGTCACTAAGGCCTGGAGCTCGCTGATCCTGCGTACTGAAGTGACCGCCACCAAAAATAAACTGAAAGGTCACAGGTGCGCAGTGGCTCAAAAGGAGCTTTCATCAGCTGAGCTAACATCACATTGAGGTCCCAAGATACAGTGGGAAACCTTAGGGGAGACTTCATTTGAAGCAGGCCCCAGATGAACCGTATGGTATGTGCCAACTGCACTAAGATGAACTCTGATGGAGTTGGTTTTTAAGCTAGCCTTGGAAAGATGTAGAAGGTAATCAAGCAGTTTTTGTGTGGGGTAAGAGAACGGATCTAGGGCCTTCTGCTCACATCACATGGAAAAGCTCTTCCAATTCAGTCTATAGGGCTTTCTAGTGGAAGGCTTTCCAGAAGCCACCAGGAACAGAGACACATCCTCAGAAAGATCAAGCAGCTGTAGGATTAACCTCTCAATATTCAGACTGTGAGCGACAGGGCCTGGAAGTTGGGATGCTGCAGCCTGCCTTGATCTTGCATGATGAGATCTGGGGAAATCCCCAGACTGATTGGTTTCTGGATGGACAACTGCTACAGGACTGGAAACCAGACCTGTCTTGGCCAATGAGGGGCTATGAGGATCATAGTCCCTCTGTCCTCTCTAAGCTTCAAGACAGTCTTCACCACTAAGAATCAGAGGATATGTATACAGAAGACTCTTGCCCCAATGATGGGCCAGAGCATCTGATGCTGGTTTGCTGTCTGACCTGGAAAGGGATCAGAACAGAGGTACCTTCCTGTTGCAGGAGGATGCTAACAGATCTATGTCTGGGCTCCCCGAGAGGTGGAATATCTGATTTGCTATCCCCTTATCGAGGGGATAGCAAATCCCCTCGATAAGGGGATTTGCTTCAGACCCCATGAGTGGTTACTCATGGGGTCTGAAGGCTCAACTCAGCCTGTCAATCACCATATTCTACATCCCAGCCAGGTATATGGCCCTCAGAACCATATCATGCGATAGGGCCCACGACCAGATCTGGAATGCTTCCTGATACTGTGCCTTCCTGCTTGTTGACATACTACACAGCTACTTGGTTGTTGGTCTGGATCAGGACAACTTTGTTGGACAGCCGAAAACCCATAGCACATACCTGATTGCCTGGAGCTCCAGGAAGTTGATTTGACAAGAAAGTTCCTGAGCGGACCACAGACCCTGGGTTCCAAGCCCATCTACATGAGCTCACCACCCCAGGGTAGATGCATCCATAGCTAGCACAATTTGAGTAGGGAGACTCCGAAAGGAAATCGCTCATTCCAGATTTGTAAGTACCTGCCATCAGGACAAGGAGTCCCTGAGAGATGGGGTGACTCAGATGCAATCCTGGAGGCTCTGAGTGGCTTGGTGCCACTGTGTCCTCAGGGTCCATTGTGCTCTGTGCATATGCAAGCGTGCCAAAGCAGTGACATGGACAGTCATGGGCATATGGCCCACCAGCCTCAACATGTGCCAGGCTGATACCTGCTGGCTCCACTGAACTTCTGCCGCAATGATCACCAAGGCAAAGGCCTTGGCCTGAGCCGTGTCTAGCAGAGCTCCAATAAAGTCCAATTGAGGTGACCGATTGAGATGGGACTTTGGGTAGTTGAGAACCAACCCTAGAGACATTTTCACACGGCACGGTCAAGCGCATGGACCTGGAGGCCCCTGCCTGAGACATGCTTTTAACCAGCCAATCACCAGATACAGGAAAACATGCACTCCCAGTCTACAGAAGTGCACTGCCACCACAGCCAGGCATTTTGTGAAGACCAATGGGGCAGACGCGAGCCCAAATGGCAACACTCAGTACTGGAAGTGCTGTTTTCCCACCACAACTTGAAAATACTTCCTGTGACCGGGGAAGATCTCCATATGGGTGTATGCATCTATTAGGCCTTTTTGCAAGAGGGGAATCAAGGTACCCAGAGAAACCATCTTGACCTTTTTCTTTTTTTTTTTTAGAAACTTGTTCAAGGCCCTCAGGTCTAGGATGGGATGGAATCCTCCTACTCTCTTTGGAATCAGGAAGTACCTGGAGTAGAATCCCTGCTCTCTTTGCCCTGGTGATACGGGCTCAATTGCTCTGGCAGTTAAGAGGGAGGAGAGCTCTGCTTGTAGTACTTCCTGATGTGCTACCAGCCCTCAGTTTGGGCACGGAGGGAAATTTGGCGGGACATCCAATAGATTTAATTGATACCCCTGGCGGACGATGGAAAAAACCCACTGGTCCAAGGTTACATTGGGCCACTGGTTCCCAAAGAACCGCAGCCTGCTCCCAACCGGAGAGTCCATTTTCCCGAGTATGGGCAACTAAGCTTATGCTTCCTATGGCCTAGTCAAAACCTCGTCCCCGGAGTTGACTGAGGAGCTGGCTGAGGCATGGGAGCTCTTTCCTGCCTGTGACGGCCGCAGAAGCTCTGATGGTGTCGATGGGATCGAGGAGGCAGAGGATAGTACTATCTTTGGCGAAAGAAAGACTTCCTTGTCCCTGGCCTGAACAGCATCCTGGAGGAGGAGAACGGGTCCAAAGTACTGGTGGAGAGTTGTGGAGGGTTTCATGATAGTCCTGGAGTTGGGCCACAGCATCTCTCACCCTATCTCTGAAGAGATTCTCTCCAGTACACGGCCCGCAGCCATGTCATTCTGTGAGCACCTATTCTCGCTGCAGAGACCCTCGATGCCGTCTCAAAAACATTGTAGGTTGTACAGACCTCGTGTTTCCTGCACTCCAGATCCTTGTGCACCAGCAACATGAGGGTCTCTTGCTGCTGTTAAGGCAGCTGCTCAGCCATCTCCTGCTCCTGCTTCCTGATGTCCCGTGAGTATTGGCTCATGTAGAGCTGGTAGGTAGCGATGTGGGCAATAAGCATGGTGCCTTGGAACACCTTCCTCCCAAGAGCGTCCATTGCTCTGTGGTTCTTCCCTGGAGGTGCTGAGGAATGAGTCCGAGATTGCTCAGCCCTCTTGAGGGCAGATTAGACTATCACTGACCGGTGAGGCAGCTGATGCCTATCGAATCTGGTAGCCTTCTGGATGAAGTAAACCCCGTCCACCTTTTTATTAACGAGATACACTGTGAAGGGGTGTTCTCAAATCCTCAGCAGCAACTCCTTAAGGATCTCATACACAATCTTCTTAGGAGGCTCCACAAACTGGAGGATTTCAAGCATTTTGTGCCTGGTATCCTCCTCCGTCAAAAGCTGGAATGGGATGGCCTTCGCCATCACCCTCACAAACCCTGCGAAGGTTAAGTCCTCAGGTGGAGACTTTCTTTGCTCATCTGGAGGAGAAAGGTCTGATGGGAGACCATCCGAATCCTCAGAGGAGGAGCATCCATTAGAAACCTAAGCAGAAGGCAAGGAGGTAACCTGTGTGGAGCAGCCATTAGAACCCTAAAAACCTTGCTGGGCAGACTGAATGGGCCATTTCCGTCTTTCTTCAGTCAATGTATGACTTGGGATTGTGCACAATGGCAACTCTGCTAGACAGAAAAGAGAAAACAACTGTGAAGTATATTTAGCAATTCTGTATTTCAGCCCAAAGTTTCAAACACACGCAGTCAAATATATTGACATTTGTCCAAAGAGCTATGGTGTAGCCTCAGGTGTATCACAATAATGTGCTGACATGCAGAGCTTGGTGCTTAGAAAAGGTTCACTCTTCAGTCTGATTAGGGATCTGTTCAGGAACAAAATATTAACATAAGATATAATTGTCAGTAAAAAAAAATTCATTACACAAAATATAATGCATTTCTTGGTTAATAAAACTTAAATTTTTCTAGATTTACTGAGTCATTTTTTTATGATCCATAAATTATACCCAGCACACAGCAGGAAGAGACAGACTCCTTCAATTATTAATGTCTAAATGCAATATCACTCATGATTGTGTAAGCCAGCTGCATTTACTTTTCGATGGTTTGCCACGGCAGGGGTTGTCATTAGAGGATGCTAAATGCTTGAAAGACGAAATCAGCCACACTAAACTAGTTGTAAGGTGAATTTATAACCATCTCCTAAAAATCATTCATTACAACGAAGCATGTGATGCATTTAAAATGACAAGAGACTTTCCAGGTTTACATTCAGAAATGCTCACATTTACCATACATTAGCATCAAATTAAAGAGACCTGATTGCCCTGGGCAGCCAGCAATGCAATTCAATAAAAATCCTAAGGATAAGCCGAACACTTCCACACTAGCAATAAACTCGGTGACCAGTCTGGATGCAAATCACTTTCCCAACAGACTGTTTTAAATCAAAGCGCCTTTTTCCCCATTATCAAACCTGTTCCGTTAGCTAGTAATTTATTCTCTAATGACAATGAATCCTGCATGGTCCAGCTCTGACATAGCCCTCCAAAGGCCACCTGTTTTCTCTGCTTTGCACCTATTCAGTAATTGTGGCTGCTATTCCCTACTCCAAGCCCCCAGTGCAATTAGTGTCCGGGTCTTCAACTCAAGGGATTTACTCAAAACTCCTAGCCTTTTGCAAAGCACAGCACTGAGCCTGCAAATTGCAAGGAGTCAAATTACTCACTGCAAAGAAAACTAGTGAGAAACTAGAAAAAAACCAAAATAACACATCAGAAAGGGGATGGAGAAAGGAAGGATACAGCTAAGGCCACTCTGAGATTATAATCTTTTCTACAGAGGTAATGTTGGTTACAATTTATAACAGTGCTACAGACCTCAAAGCAAATCCTGTACCTTTCATCAAGGAAACTCCACAATATATAACAGTAAAAATAGTAAATCCAGTACACAGTGTTTACGGGCTCATGAGTGTCCCACACAAGTTTGCTTTGCAAGGTATTTTTAAAAAATTACAAAACGACCATAAACGGGAATCACTGCAGTCAAATAAAGCTCATGAAATGCTTGGGACACAGGAGTTTACCAGCCCTGGTTTAAGACTACACAGATTCTCCCCACTGCCTCCCCCTGTTAACAAGAGTTGGCAAGTGCCGTCTGGCTTGCACTAGTGCAGTAGATATGTTTGGCTATTCTAGCGCACTGTTAAAGGGCAGATCCATTAGCGAACCTGCTTCCGGCAGCCTTCTTTCATCCCCTGGCTTGTTGCTAGCCCTCTACTTCCCTGAGAAAATGAAACCCATCTAAGCGAGAGGAGAGGAAGGCAGCAGTTCTCTCCATGTGCCTGGTTGTACTCGCATTCAGCAAGGCCCCCCCAGCACAGTGCAAGATTGCAAAAGGGACATTTTATCTGTGTTGGGACTAGGAAAGCACCTATCCCAGCTCAGCTTTAACAAATGTGCAAACTAGGGTTGGGCAGGTGAGTAAGAAATATCTGTTTTTCATTCTAAAACTTCAAGAAAGGTTTGGCTAATCTCATTCCATTCTAAATGCCTAATTACTCATGCAATTAAAAAACAGAAAAGCATTTTTTTTTTAAAATAACCGTACCTTGATCTTCAACTCATAATTCACCTGCAGACAACAGGTGGAAACCAACATATATCCTGAGTACAGCAGTGTACCCTTTGAACAACAAAATTCCTCCAAACGCATCACACAGGTAACCAGGACTTCGACCTCTCCCTGCCTCCGCCCTTTCACAACATTCTTCACTATCATACTACGAAACACAGGCAAATGCTTGGGAATCAACAGGCCGCAGCTTTATTACATAACATACAACAGCCTGAGCCAGACAATTAACAAATACCAAGCCCCGATGATCATCCGCCGCACCCCAGCAAGATATACGCACCCCCCCAGGCCACCTGGCCTGCAGGTCCACTGGCAGCCCCCCCATGCTGCAACCCGGCAGGGAGTCGTCGCTGGGGCAACTGCATCCCGACTGCTCCGGCCAAACCCTTTTCCGGTGCTGGCCATGCGACCAAATCAGCTGACCCAGCAGCAAGACGCTGAAACCTTATTCAGACTTCGGCAAGCTGCTACAGCTATGACACCACAATCAACCAATTCCAACAGAAGAGTAAGGGATGCAGCTCGCCAAATCAAAACCTGCCTTACCCAATCCTGCCTCCTCCCTGCAAACCCTAGCCAATGAAAAACAAGGATTCAACATGCCCCCATTCAAACTCCCAGCTATGTGCTAAGCCTCAATGTTCCTAGCACAACCACTCCAACCTCCGAACCCTCGCCCATCCGCTCCGAGCAGCACCAGGCCGAGCCTGGCACCCCATCCCACCGGCCCTGCTCATTCCAGCTATCTACTTTACAAAATAATTAGCCGCATCTGCAATCACTTATTTCCCTTTTCTTTGTATAGCTATTTATTGAAACATGGATTTGCATGTTCACACAGAAAACAGTTACTAAGCATAGCACTCCCTCAACATTTCCCCCAGCGTCGATAACTCTGTGGAATCAAGGTTCAGCACACGCACAACTTCAGCCACTTGGCAAACGGGATAATCCCCAGCAGTACAAGCACGCAACTCCAGTCACCAGCTCAGAGCCAAGTCTAGCACTGCGCTCACTCCAGACGTCTTTATACGAAGCTGGGAAGAAAATACATGACCTGCTCAGACTATTTCTAATGACCTGGAGTCATGCTACTCAACGTTAAGCAACATCCAGGCTCTCGGCCCGACTCGTCTAACACGAAACTTTAAAGATGCCGAGGAGCAAAATGAAGCAAATATTAAACTCTGCTATGAAAAAAAGACCCAATGCAAATGCTACTCTGAAAAGCAGCCTTGTGTTACCGGGCTTTATTTGGTGACAAAATTTCAAGCAGCCTTTAACCAGAACACGCGTGTAAGTGCCCTCACCCCTTTCCTCAGCAGCTGAAGGTCTGCGCGCCGTTACACTTTCACATGCACACAGAGGCTGAACAACGATCAGGACGCACATGAAACGGACAAAATGAATATCTTTGTATCTAGGAGAAAACCATTTTTATTTTACATCATCTTTGATTAAGGCTATTAAGGCACAATTTTTAGTGGTCTACTGAAAGTATAGGAAAATGAAATCGTTAAATGTTCCAAGAAGGCAGAGCAAAGGGTTTTTTTTTTGGAGCGTGACTGACAGAGTGACCAATGCACAAACATACAGAGCGCGAGAGCTGCACAAAATAAGGTGTTTGATTCTTTTGTTTTTTTCACTCTTTATTTAAATTTGAGGGCATTTGATTCTGAGTTGCAGGAACAGGGTGAAATACAAAGAATCCAAATTTAGCAGATTATTCCAAAACCAGGAATTAAGGTGTTCACAAATGTGCAATGCTCCCACTAAATCCTACTGGGTGAGTTACTTATATTAACAATGAAGCTGCAAAACACTGGGCACAATTTTTTTGTGCTTTTGTATCTTGTCATTTCTCCCCAAGTCAAGTGAGACTTAGCCCAGTGGCTAAAATGAAAGGCGAGCAATTTCTCTGCTTTTTGAGCAGGATTATGAGCTGCATGTGCTGACTTTCCTGTTTATGACCATAGGGAGAATTAACTGAAATGTCTTTTGTTTTTTTTGACCTGGCAGAGCCTGCCTGCTCCTCTGAACTTCCAGCACAATCTGAACCAGGTCTGGGATCCAGTACTCTGAGACGTCAATCGCATCTCCCAGAGATTTTCCCTCCCTCTCAATCAGGTCGATACAGTAAAGTCCGCAGGAGAGCTCTCCTGTGCTCACGATTATCTATTCAAATGAGGCCCGGCGGTAAAAACAGGTAAAAGGAGGCGCTAGGGACACTAGCGCGTCCCTAGCGCCTCTTTTTGGACTGGAGCGGCGGCTGTCAGCAGGTTTGACAGCCGACGCTCAATTTTGCCGGCGTCGGTTCTCAAGCCCGCTGACAGCCACGGGTTCAGAAACCAGACACCGGCAAAATTGAGCGTCCGTCTTCCGACCCGACAGCCGTGGGCCGACTTCAAAATTTTTATTTTTTTTTTTACTTTTGGAAACTTTCGGGACCTCCGACTTAATATTGCCATGATATTAAGTCGGAGGGTGCACAGAAAAGCAGTTTTTACTGCTTTTCTGTGCACTTTCCCGGTGCCCGAAGAAATTAGCGCCTACCTTTGGGTAGGCGCTAATTTCTGAAAGCAAAATGTGCGGCTTGGCTGCACATTTTGTTTTCTGAATCGTGCGGGAATACCTAATAGGGCCATCAACATGCATTTGCATGTTGCGGGCGCGCGTTTTCGGCCCCTTACTGAATGAGGGGTAAGGGAAAACGCGCGTCCAATGGCGGGTTAACAGGGCGCTCCATCGGAGCGCACTGTTAGCCACTGTAGCAACAGTCTTTGGCCAGGGGCCTTGCACCAGGGCTCTTTCAGAAACCCTGCAATCATGGGTCCTGAATCTGGGCACTAGGTGTGGCCATCACGTGAGGACTGGGGCTCCCTTCCAGCATCCCTAGCCTTGGCTGGGAATCTATCCTGGTTCCTCTGCATGGCAGTGAGCCACTGGACCAACTCTAGAGTTACGGATTTTCAGGTCAGGTTGATCCAGTCCTGGTTTTACCCTACTGCATGCTGGGACTTATTCTGATTTCCCTATTGCATTCTCTAAGTAAAACAAAACTATAAGTACCTGCATGCAGGGAAGTAAAACCAAGACTAGATCAACCCTAGACGACTCAACAGTCTCTTTTTAAATGGGGGGGTGACATCATTCTAACTGGAAAATGCAAACATGGACTAGAAGTGCCTTAAATCAGAATATTGTTCTACTTATGGATACTTGATAGTAAGCCTTTTCCACAAGAGTCCAAAGTGGATTACAATCCAATGAACAGTTAAATTCTTAATACATGGCGCAAATTTAACAATCTAATAGGAAACACAAAGAAAGGATTAAAGGTAAAATCGGGGTAAGGGGAAGATCGATTTGATCATTAAGGTAGTGGACGGAGGAAAGGTGAGGGAGACAGAATGTGCGTCATGGGAGAGAGTCGCTGAGTAAGAAGATCTTCGGTGGTGAAGCTATGGTCTTGAGATCACGTCACAGTAATCAAGGGATGGAGGAAGTCTCTGCCTTGTCACCACTTCCTGAAGGCGCAGTAGGATAGCGATACCTGTTCCTGAGTTTAGGAGCGGAACAACTCGAATGCATGAAGCTGAGAGCAGGCTAGTCTGGCAGAGGCCAGGCGGAGGGAAGAGGACAGAAGGGTCATTTGGGAGGAGCTACGTTCTCTTGCAGGGGTGTAGGAGGAATGGGGACCACGTTGATGATGCCTGAAGACAAGGCAGAGAGTTTTAAATTGAATCTTGCTTGGGACTGGGAGCCAGTGGGGATTGTGTGGTCTGTTGCTTTTGCTCCCACCAAACTTCTGGCAGACTTTGAAGAAGTTGAAGGCACTTGAGGTTATGTTGGGAGACTCTGTGTCGTAGGGAATAAGAAGCCATTGGTTGTGATCTCAGACTATATTTATTATTATGACATACCAGTCAAGTATTTTGAAATTTGTTCTGATTTGTAGCACTTCTGCCACAAAATTTTGAACTTTTTTTTTTCACATTTGAAAGGCAAATCATGATTAGTTGCTTAATGTATGTCAGAATACCCTGAAAGGGAAATGTTTAATTCATGCATGACAGCTGCAACTTTCAGGGAAGTTAACAGATGAAGCACTACACAGGTTAACTATTTGTATATTGAAATTTTAAGTTAGAATAGATTTTGTAAAACAAATTTTAACACTTTTTCTTTTTAAGTTACATTTTAATTTCTCTCTCTTCCTATATATATTTTAAGACACCAATATTCAATTTAAATAAGTGAACTTTGACTTTTTGGTTTTCAAACAGAAAACTCCAGACTCTTAAGTCGTGGCTGCTTCTCTAGCCTTAGCCACACTTGATTTGCTAGTGTCTAACAGAGGCCTAAAGCTATGGTACAGAAAATTCTGTTTCATATTAAAGTCCCTTCCCCCGAGAAATGATGAATAGTGTGTAAGTGGGTATGCATGGAATATAAAACCAATTATATTTGCTCTTGGATAACCACCACAATTGTGCAAGACGACTGAAGGGGAACAGGATAGAGGTTTATAAAATCATGAAAGGACTAGAATGGGTAATATGAATTGGTTATTTACTCTTTCAGATTAGAAGGACTAGGGGGCACTCTATGAAGTTAGCAAGTAGCACATTTAAAACAAATTGGAGAAAATTCTTTTTTACTTAATGTACAATTAAGTTCTGGAATTCATTCCCAGAGGATGTGGTACAGGCTGTTAGTGTAACTGGGTTTATAAAAGGTTTGGACAAGTTCCTGCAGGAGAAGTCCGTAAAGTACTATTAATCAGGCTGACTTAGGGAATAGTCACTACTACCAGCATTAGTAGCATGGGATTTATTTACTGTTTGGGGATTTGCCAGGTACTTGTATTCTGGATTGGCCACTGTTGGAAATAGAAAGCTGGGCTTGAAGGACCCAGTATGGAAACTTATGTTCTTAAGAACATAAGTTTCTAGGTACCTGCATACAAAAGAAGAGATTAACTGGCTAGGCTGCTCCTGGAACAATATTACCAGCACCACTGTAAGGAGCAACCTTTGAATAAAATATCACACAGGACACTGCTCTGAAAATGCATCTTGTATGATTCATTTGAAGGAGGCTTTTGTAGTACTAACTACCATGTTAATTAGACACAAGGAGGGTAAATGTATAACCGTGTGGGTTGGAGTAAAGTCTCTGTGTAGCTTTCACACTCAGACTTTATCCCATTTTTTCAAAGCATTTTTGAAAATGCTCAGGTAAATCGCTCTTCACCACGAGCAAAGCAACCTGTGCAAAGACCTAACTTGTGCCCAAGTCCCAACTCCATCCCCAGTGCACGCAATACGCATGACATCAGCTTCAGCGCAGACTTTTACGAGCCCTTTTATGGCTTTGCAAATTCAGCCTGCAGAAAAAACAACTTTCCACAAAGAAGGAAAGCAGAAAGTAATCCTGAAAGCACACAGGCGTTACCTTCATTTTATGACTATTCCTCCTTTCAGGCACCTGATAGCGGATCACATTCAGTAAAGTGTCTGTGACTCTAATCTGAGCCTGTGTCAGCGATGCATCTGGCAGTGCCACAAACGTAAGACAAGTGAATTCATGAGGTCTCAAATTACAAGCTTTTGAAAGCTGGATTACTTTTATTGGCCCAACATAACTTTTCTCCATGACCAGCTTCGGATAAGTCTTATCAAGATTAGGAAGGGCCCTTCCTCTAAATGCCATGCTCTATCTGTAGCCACTGCCAAGTCATAGGGAGGGCTCAGTGGACACACACAGAGATCTCGCTACGATCTAATAAGCCTCTGTTCAGATAGAAACAAATCCCATATTACAGAAACATGAAAGCACTGGGATCTCTGCATTGGCTCCCTTTTCATTCCCATATACAGCTCAAGCTCCTCTTATTCATCTACAAGTGCCTTCATTCTGCAGGGCCTCATTCTGCGAGGCCCTGCAGAATGAAGGGCCTCATTCTCCTCTTTTACCTCACTCCACAGCCCTCCTAGACGAGCCACTCCTATCTATGCCCTTCTCCTCTACTGCCATCTCTCGACTCCCTGCTTTCCACCCGACTGTGCCTAGAACAGACGTCCTGAAGTGCTGCATCATGCTGTCCTGAAATGCTGCATCATGCTGCCTCTTGCACACAGTGTTTAAATCCCATCTAAATTTCCACCTTTCTGAGGCTGCTTTTAAGTCTTAAACCTGATTGTCCCCCTTCAGCCTCATTAACTACTTTTAACCCCTGTCTTACTATATGAAACTCCCCAAGTCTCTTGCACTGTATGTTTGTGTTGATTAGACTAAGCTCTACTAAGGAGGGACTGTCTCTTGTGTGTTGTTTGTATAGCGCTGTAGACATGCTAAGTAGTACTGGTAGGAGTTTCACTGGTTAATGGATTAAACCAAGTTACTCATTTAAAGCTCGCACCTTTGTGGCTATTTTCTGCAAGGCTGTCACAAAAGCATCAGACTCACTCATGGGTATAAGCTTATACCTGCGATACTGTTTACAATATAATATCCCTCGGTATATTCCACATTTACTCATTTTTATTAAACTCAGTAGTATTCCAAATATAACTCATTAGCAGCACTTTTGGATAAGCTTGGGATGGACAGCCAGCCAGGGAGAGCAGCCTATGGACAATTTGTTTGTCAATTTAATGTGTTGTATTTCCTACATTATTATCACAAGTAAGCAATTCTCTATCAAGTAGGCTTTCCTTGTAGTGCGAGGAGATAATATCCAGGGTTATTGTGCTTAAGTCAACACTGTAGAGTGATTTACACTATTGACAGAATCTCTCAGGGATGTTTTACATTACAATCATATGCAAAAGATCAAAGCAAACAGAAGCCTTTCGCATCTGCTAATAAAAATACGCAGCCGGAAATCTGTGCCATTTCTTCAGCGACTTTATCATGGTGGAGGTGTAATATTTAGTCAAATCTTCACTGAGCTCTTAGGCTCCGTCCCTGCTACGTTTTTCAGGAATAGGAAATTGAGCAATCACTGTGCCCCAAGAGTAATTTCAAAGCCTCGTGCGGATACATTTACCTGCGTTCCCAGGGAGGGGTTTACACTTATTTAATCTCAGGAAGAGCAGCTGCAAAATGTGTGCAGGCAATTTTCAAAGAGAAAGTAGGTGCAAGCTGAGGAAACGTCTGCGGACTCTGCAGCATTGCAGGCAGTTAGACAATAACGCCCAAATGTACTGAGAAACGTTCAGTGTGCAATCATATAACTAGTACTGAGAGAATTGGGGAGAGGCTGTGTTCTGTATGGGTGCAAGAAATACTTTTCTAGTGGCTCGCACCGCAGCCCAAACTGAACCAGACCGGCTTTCAGCTTCTCCTCATTGCTGGCGGCTTGCTGTAGGAAGATCAGCTGTGGGTCTTCGAGCCACAGTAAACAGAGAGGAGAGCAGGAACAAGCTGCAGCCACACTCCTCTGAGGGGAGACTGAGCGCAAGGCTATTGGGTCCTTAGCTGCTGTGGCAGCCATCTTGCCTTTTCACACACTAGCGAGTCTTGGATCTACGGGCTCTGGATGTCTTGCTCAGACCCTGCAGGAGTGTCTGTGGAGCCTCAGCGGCCACCCCCCCTCCCACCCCCTCCCCATGCTGAGGTTATGGAAGGGAAACTACTAAATGGGGGGGGCTTTTTCAGATGTGATTTCTAGAGCCCGCAGGAATTTCTCCAAGTACCTGAAATGCCTTTCCTTAGGCTCTTTCAGGACCTGATTTCTCACTGCCTCTTAGTTTTTTTTTTACAGCTGTTGGGGTCTGAGGGTTACAAGGAATTTTAACAGGAGCCAAGGGTAGCCTTTTTATACTTCCTGCTCCCTAAGGGAGGAGTGGTACTGTTTCCCGGTGAGAGAACACATCTTCCTCAGCCACTGCAGGTAAGCAAGAAATCAACAAGACCTACTTCCAGCTGGAGTCAAGCCAGTATGGAAAGCAGCTCAGGAATTCCTCAGCTGGGTACTACTGTGTGCAGTTTGGTCCCATGGACTCTGATAGGGAGGATTAATCAGTGAGGCGTCACCAGGTTCATCCAGTGCCCGCCAATAAGATTGGTGTGGGCTAGGCCGCAGTCTGAGAATCCACCCTTAGGGTCTGGCTCAAATCAAGCCTCATGATATTTCTGACCCTGATCATACAACTGCAACATTGCTCTCTGCTTCGAAGGAGGGGGTTGGGGGCAGAAAGGAAAGAGAAATTTGGATTCAGGGGCAACCAACACAAGCCATGACTTTTTTTTTTTACAGTCTGGGGTACTGATGCGCAGACATTAAGGAAAAAACACAGGACTACTTCTACAGCCAAGTCCATAAGCAAAGCACGTCAAGCATAACTGACTGATACATGGCACGGCAGATACTACCATGGGAAGCTTGCTGGGCAGACTGGATGGCCCATTGGTCCTTTTCTGCCATCATTTCTATGTTTCTAAGTGAACTGCATTCTCTCTAGAATCACATGGGAGGCAAAGAAAAAATGGGCCACAGACTCTGAGTCCAACCTTCAATGGCTCTTTGTAGGCCTGATTCCTTTTGAGGGCGTTGCTCTTTGTCCTTTCCACTAGGGAAGAAGTTATAAGCCCCAGGTCCTTCCTCCATTGGCATTTGATGGCTCAGCTTGTCTTCATGGAGTCTTGCTTTTCTTGCAATTTCCCAGAAATTCAGACTTGGAATCCAGAGCGAAGGAAAGAAGTTCGTGTCAGCCTTGATGCTTCAAGGAGTTAGATAGCAGGAGTCTCAGTAAAGGGAGTCTCCAGTTTGAGACTAAGGAGATCAAATGTAGAGTACCAAACATGAAGGTGAAGAAGAACCTGGTTTAATTCGCCTGTTCAAATGTTTGACCCTAAAAGTCTGGTGTCCAGATTAGATTATGAAATAATTTTCTGGGCTTGCCTTGCTTGACAACTGATGTGTGCGTATTTATAAATAAAGGGGTCCTTGTTTATATACCACGATTAAACTGTGTGTTCAGAACCATGCGCGACTGATGTGTGCGTATTTATAAATAAAGGGGTCCTTGTTTATATACCAAGATTAAACTGTGTGTTCAGAACCATGCGCGACTGATGTGTGCGTATTTATAAATAAAGGGGTCCTTGTTTATATACTACGATTAAACTGTGTGTTCAGAACCAGGCGCGACTGATGTGTACGTATTTATAAATAAAGGGGTCCTTGTTTATATACTACGATTAAACTGTGTGTTCAGAACCAGGCGCGACTGATGTGTACGTATTTATAAATAAAGGGGTCCTTGTTTATATACTACGATTAAACTGTGTGTTCAGAACCATGCGCGACTGATGTGTGCGTATTTATAATTAAGGGGTCCTTGTTTATATACTACGATTAAACTGTGTGTTCAGAACCATGCGCGACTGATGTGTGCGTATTTATAATTAAGGGGTCCTTGTTTATATACTACGATTAAACTGTGTGTTCAGAACCATGCGCGACTGATGTGTGCGTATTTATAATTAAGGGGTCCTTGTTTATATACTACGATTAAACTGTGTGTTCAGAACCATGCGCGACTGATGTGTACGTATTTATAAATAAAGGGGTCCTTGTTTATATACTACGATTAAACTGTGTGTTCAGAACCATGCGCGACTGATGTGTACGTATTTATAAATAAAGGGGTCCTTGTTTATATACTACGATTACACTGTGTGTTCAGAACCATGCGCGACTGATGTGTACGTATTTATAAATAAAGGGGTCCTTGTTTATATACTACGATTAAACTGTGTGTTCAGAACCATGCGCGACTGATGTGTACGTATTTATAAATAAAGGGGTCCTTGTTTATATACTACGATTAAACTGTGTGTTCAGAACCATGCGCGACTGATGTGTACGTATTTATAAATAAAGGGGTCCTTGTTTATATACTACGATTAAACTGTGTGTTCAGAACCATGCGCGACTGATGTGTACGTATTTATAAATAAAGGGGTCCTTGTTTATATACTACGATTAAACTGTGTGTTCAGAACCATGCGCGACTGATGTGTACGTATTTATAAATAAAGGGGTCCTTGTTTATATACGATTAAACTGTGTGTTCAGAACCATGCGCGACTGATGTGTGCGTATTTATAAAGGGGTCCTTGTTTATATACTATGATTAAACTGTGTGTTCAGAACCATGCGCGACTGATGTGTGCGTATTTATAAATAAAATTCTTGTTGTGTCATTGACCAGTATATTATTTGCCACACATTGCTTTTGTTGCATTATCTCTATATGTTTGTGCTGTCTACTCCTCCCTTTCTCTGTGCTTTTGTCCAATAAATAAATATATGCCATGCATGTTGACAGCCTGAATATTTCACTGGAGAATCTCATTACAAACCTCCTCACACACCAAGTCCCAGCCTCTGTGGGCGGGGCCTCTCAGAACCTGTTTTGCTTGGTAGCAGGAGGCAGATAGATGACAGAGACTCCTTTGTATGACAGCCCCAGTATGGTTCTTCTGTTTCAACAATTGGTATACCAATTCTTGGTTTTCCTTTCTTCAAGACAGGTCAAGTTGTATCAGAACATAATTCCCTAATGATGCACCTCTCCCATGAGGCCATAAAGGGGTGTACATGAAAAACAAATATTTATTAGGTAGTACAATTATAAAGAACATCATCAATTAGCTAAGATTCTAACTTTTCAAAGGCCTTAATAAAATACCAAGATTTACACATTTTCCAAAAGGATGCAAGAATCTGTTTTTAGCGTGGTAGGGGCTACACAGGAGAAAGCTCTTTTCTCAGGTGTTACCAATTGAATCCCATCTGCAGATTTGAGAAGGGACTGTTGTGAGTACTGCAAGGTCCATGCTGGCTGAGAAAGACCTATAATATTCGAGAATTACAATGAATGTGTTTATGGAGAATCTGATGGGTGACATACAATATTTTTTATTCTATTCTTTGGTCAACTGGAAGCCAATGGAGGCCTTTGAGCACGGGCTGTGTATGTTCAAATAGTTTAGTTTTAGTGATCAAAAGACCTGCTGAGATCCGGACATGTTGTAAACAGTGTAACTGATTGTTTGGAAGGCCCATCAGGAGGAAGTTATAGGATTCAGTAAGAGTAGATGTTAATGCATGAACCAATAAACATTCATTTAAGGTTCATTTAAGTATGGTCTCAAATACCTAATATTCCATAAATGGAAAAACCAGGCCTTTTCAACAGTAGCAATATGTTTATGCATCGTAAGATTGGAATCCAACCAGACTCCTAAGATTTTAATTTCTGTGCTTGGCTGGACGACAAGTCCCAATTGAAATGTGAGGACCATCCTTAATATGGAAGGGATGTTTGAGCCATTAAAAACTGGGTTTTATTATGATTTCACTGTAATCTACTGTGGGTCAGCCAGAGTTGAACTTCTCACAGGCAGTTATTCAATTCATCTATCTTGTTAGAACAATTTATACCAAATGAGCAACAGGTCTGAATATCATCTGTGTACATTATATAACAGAAACCCAATCTGCTGATCAGTTGGGCAAGAGGCAACATGTAAATGTGAAACAAAATAATGGACCCTGTGGCATTCCTGATTCTATACTCAGGGACGGTAACTTTGAATCAGCCAAGCGGGTGTGCATGTATGCGCATATGCCGGCTCATGCCAAAGGACGTGGCCATTTTATAACATAAGTGTGTATATGTGCGCACAATTTTATATGGACACGTATATGTGCACGCAAATGTCGCCTCTATAGTATGGGGTAGATTTTTAAAAGTTCGCCTTCGCGTACTTTTGTTGGCGCACCAGGCGCAAACAAAAGTACGCTGGATTTTAGCAGATACGCGCGTAGCCGCGCGTATCTGCTAAAATCCAGGATCGGCGCGCGCAAGGCTGCCGATTTTGTGCGGCTGGCGCGCGCCAGGCCGCACAGCCTGCCTCCATTCCCTCCGAGGCCGCTCCGAAATCGGAGCGGCCTCGGAGGGAACTCGCTTTCGCCCTCCCCTCACCTTCCCCTCCCTTCCTCTATCTAACCCACCCCCCGGCCCTATCTAAACCCCCCCTACCTTTGTCGGGGGATTTACGCCTCCCGGAGGGAGAAGTAAATCCCCGCGCGCCGAGACGCAACCCGGGGGCGGTTCCGGAGGGCGCGGCCACGCCCCCGGACCACCCCAGGCCGAAACCACACCCCCAGGCCCGCCCCCGAAACGCCGCATCCCGCCCCCGAAATGCCACGCCGATTGGCCCCGCCCCCAGACACGCCCCTGACACGCCCCCTTGAAAAACCCCGGGACTTACACGAGTCCCGGGGCTCTGCGCGCGCCGGCAGGCCTATGGAAAATAGGCGCGCCGGCACGCAAGGCCCTGCTCGCGTAAATCCGGGCGGATTTATGCGAGCAGGGCTCTCAAAATCCGCCCCTATATGTGGGCGGATTTTAGTAGACACATGCGCCAATACAATTATCAGTTTCCCCCAGTCACCCAGGAAGGGACAGGACTTCCTAACCCCCCCCCCCCCCACACACACAGTTAAATAGCCTCCCTTTTACCCTGTTAGCACCAACTCTTAAAAACCCGCAGACTAGCCTAGATTTTTACTTTATTACTTACACGACTTCCATAGCAGTAGCAAAGTTACGTGGCATGGGACCCCGACATGCTCATGGGCACGTAAATACTTATATGCACATTTCAGGTTAAAGCCCCAGAAGACTCATGTCCTGCCCAGATCACGCCCACGCCCCTGTCCTTTTTTGCAGCTTATTTGTGTGCGTGCCCGGAGATTCGTGCGTACACGGGTGGCTTTTAAAATCTGCTCAGCGTGCGCTGGCCGGACATGCTCGCATACCTCCTGGTTTGGGTGTGCACCGGACTTTTACAATTCACCCCTACGATTGGGAGAGTTCAGAGTCCCAGTATACAAGATGGCTTCTTTTTGAAATGAAGGAGGGGGACCAGACAAGAACAGTGTCTTTCATACCAATAGACTGTAATCCAGCCAGAAGGATTTTATATCAACTACTGCAGATTAATCGAAAAAGATCAGCACTCAATCTTGGCCTGTACCTAGAGCTCTGTAAAGATAATGTATTATGACCAGTAAAGTGGCCTCTGTAATGTGGCCAGTGCAGAAAGCAAATTGTCCTGACGTCAAAATATTAAAATCTTCCAAACACCAACTATTTTACGCTATATAGCCCTTTCTATAAGTTTACTCAAGAAAGATAGTGCGAAGACCCATGAAATTAGCATAATTGGAAAATCCCTTTTTTTTAAGGATGGATAAATAACTGCTTCCTTTAGTTAGGATGGAAAGAATTCCTCTTTTGGGGAGCTAGTAAGAATAGTTAGTAATTTAGAAATAAGGGCTTCACCAGACCCCTTCATTGTATCTAGTTGGGGGCCTGACAGCTTGGTCTTCGCAAGCAATTGCTCTATTGCTTTATAAAATAGCCAATGTAAAGAAGATCAAGACATTGTTGTTGAGTCTGAGCAGATTTCCTCATTTAGGAGGTAATTTTCAAAGGAGTTAACCACGTAAATATAACAAACCATTGTAGGAATTTTCAAAAGCTCATTTATATACTTGGATGAGAACGATAAAATGAGCGCACCCACATATGGGCATGAACCCACATACGCTGGAATTTTAAATCATGCATGCAACGGCGCACATATAATATAAAATAAGCCTAGTGAGCATATGGGTGTTCCTAATTTTAAGCAGTTCAGCGAGGAAATGTTCTTTGTGTATACTGCTTTAGGACTTGCCGGCTTTTATACGTGCAATTGAGCAGATTTTAAAACATGTGCGCGTGAAGGAAATGATCACTTTGACCACTTAGACCACCAGTTTGCCCAATCTATCTCTAGGTCATCAAGACCCCTCTGGTTCTTCAGCCTGCACTCACTCCAGTTAACCCAGACTTCTCACCCAGTCAGTTTTTGGCTATAAGGAGTTTTATTCTGTCTTATACCTGAACAAGAGCAGAAGTAAATATGTGCAGGTAACAGCCTGACATGCACTGCATTCATCAGTTTTAAAATTGGGATTTCTGTACGTAAATGCAGGTCTCACCCCGGAACTCCCCTGACCCGCCCCAAATCTGCACCTTTTATTTGTGCATTCTGTTGCTTGTGCATGTGCACATACGCACATAATTTTCCGATTTTAAAATAAGAGTTGCTTGCACTCGGCCCACATACTCACGTATATAAGAACATGCCATACTGGGTCAGACCAAGGGTCCATCAAGCCCAGCATCCTGTTTCCAACAGTGGCCAATCCAGGCCATAAGAACCTGGCAAGTACCCAAAAACTAAGTCTATTCCATGTTACCGTTGCTAGTAATAGCAGTGGCTATGTTCTAAGTCAACTTAATTAATAGCAGGTAATGGACTTCTCCTCCAAGAACTTATCCAATCCTTTTTTAAACACAGCTGTAATAACTGCACTAACCACATCCTCTGGCAACAAATTCCAGAGCTTAATTCTGCGTTGAGTGAAAAAGAACTTTCTCCGATTAATAGTTTTAAATGTGCCACATGCTAACTTCATGGAGTGCCGCCTAGTCTTTCTATTATCCGAAAACGTAAATAACCAATTCACATCTACCCGTTCTAGACCTCTCATGATTTTAAACACCTCTATCATATCTCCCCTCAGCCGTCTCTTCTCAAAGCTGAAAAGTCATAACCTCTTTAGTCTTTCCTCATAGGGGAGCTGTTCCATGCCCCTTATCATTTTGGTAGCCCTTCTCTGTACCTTCTCCATCGCAATTATATCTTTTTTGAGATGCGGCGACCAGAATTGTACACAGTATTCAAGGTGCGGTCTCACCATGGAGCGATACAGAGGCATTATGACATTTTCCGTTTTGTTCACCATTCCCTTTCTAATAATTCCCAACATTCTGTTTGCTTTTTTGACTGCCGCAGCACATTGAACCGACGATTTCAATGTGTTATCCACTATGATGCCTAGATCTCTTTCTTGGGTAGTAGCACCTAATATGGAACCTAACGTTGTGTAACTATGGCACGGGTTATTTTTCCCTATATGCATCACCTTTCACTTATCCACATTAAATTTCATCTGCCATTTTGATGCCCAATTTTCCAGTCTTACAAGGTCTTCCTGCAATTTATCACAATCTGCTTGTGATTTAACTACTCTGAACAATTTTGTGTCATCTGTAAATTTGATTACCTCACTCATCGTATTTCTTTCCAGATCATTTATAAATATATTGAAAAGTAAGGGTCCCAGTACAGATCCCCGAGTTACTCCATTGCCCACTCCCTTCCACTGAGAAAATTGTCCATTTAATCCTACTCTCTGTTTCCTGTCTTTTAGCCAGTTTTTAATCCACAAAAGGACATCGCCACCTATCCCATGACTTTTTACTTTTCCTAGAAGCCTCTCATGAGGAACTTTGTCAAACACCTTCTGAAAATCCATTATATATGGATCTTTTAATGGGAGCAACTCCTAAAGTGAATTTACACATGTAAAATCTATTGACAATTCAACAGCATATATAATGGCAATTTTCAAAAGGTCACTTGCATGTGTAAAGTGCATTTACACGTGTAAAACTCAGTTTTAAGCATGTAAATTATTTTAAAATGACCCCCTAGGGAACGTCTAGAAGTCCCTGATACAGGGGCTACCACAGCTTTCGCCTGTAAGTTAGATAAAATGGGAATGGTTACCAATGGTAAGGAAGCTCTAATATTTTGTATTCAAAATAATGTGCCTTCAAATTTGCTTAGAGAGCAACGGGGATGACTAGGGCCCAATCATTAGGCATTCCAGGGATAGCTACCATTTCCAGGCGTAGCTACCATTAGGCATCAGGAAATAGTGATTGTATGGGGTGTTTTTGAATGTGATTTAAGGTGATGGATGATTTATGCAAGTTACTTGTATTATTATTTTTATTTGTTCATATTGTAATTGCATTAATTTTCTAGTAAGCCTAGGGAATAAGTTCTAATCGAGTTCGTTTTTTATGAATTGTTTATGAAATTGTTCTTATTTTGCTTTGAATTTGTATTTAGTATTTTTATTATGAATTTTGCTTTGTTATATGAATAGTGTTTGAAATATTGTATTTTACTGTATTTTTATATTTTTGCAAGCCACTTTGGGCATTCCTATTGGGTTTGATAATATTGGATATATCCAAATAGAAACAAAAGAAAAATTAAAGATATTGGGGCAAGGTGATCCTGGTAAATCTGAGATCATGATGGAGCATGACATACTAAGGAAGGGCCGGTCCCAACCAGACAGAGGGGGTAGTCTCCTAAGTCCTCTTCAAACTAATCAGGCTCCCTAGACAGATCAGTGAAGCTATGGAGTTTTGCGCCCCTCCTCCCCCTCCCCAGGGCGCCTCAGTCTCCAAAATCATCAAGCACATGGCTATCTGAATTGAGGATTCTGCCTATAGCTTGATTTTTGGACAGGAGATTGGACAGAGCTCACTACTATGAGCTTGATGGCTCCACCCTACAAGTGGCAGTATGTGCCACTTACGTGGTCAGCGCTAGTGCTAAAGTAAGATGGGTCTAGTAGGTGGAGATGGAGCTTTAATCCAGGGGATCCAAATCTCTTCTAGCACTGCTCTCCATAGCTACAAAATGTCTTGCGGACACCACATAAGTGGTGAGGGGTCACAGCCAGGAGAGATGTTTTAGCCAGTGGGATGCTGATTTATTTGCCAGACGTTACCTCCTAGGGCTCCCCTTGTTATTTGGGGAAAAGATTGGAGAAGATTCTGAAGGTAACACAAAGCCTTGGATATTCTGGCTCAAAAGGAATTTATTAAATGGTACTCAAGTTCCAAAAGGGCTTGAGGCATGGTATTTACCACTTCCTAAGGACAGGAATGCAGTAGCAAGCCAGCAATAGCTGGGAAGGCCCCTTTCCTTGCAGAGCCCCTAATGTCAAAGGGACCCTTCATGTTTTATCCTAGAAGACATCCTCCCTCATTTTTCTACTGCAGTACCCTGGATTCCTAAGAACATAAGAAGTTGCCATACTGGGTCAGACCGAGGATCCATCAAGCCCAGCATCCTGTATCCAACAGTGGCCAATCCAGGCCATAAGAACCTGGCAAGTACCCGAAAACTAAGTCTATCACATGCTACTGATGCCAGTAATAGTAGTAGCTATTCTCTAAGTCAGCTTAATTCATAGTTTATGGACTTCTCCTCAGGAACTTATCCAAACCTTTTTTTAAACCCAGCTACACTAACTCCCTGACCACATCCTCAGACAACAAATTCCAGAGCTTAACTGGGTGATGAGTGAAAAAGAATTTTCTACAATTTGTTTTAAATATGCTACTTGCTAACTTAATGGAGTTCCCCCAGACCTATTATCTGAAAAAGTAAATAACCAACTCGCATCTACCCGTTCTAGACCTCTCATGATTTTATAGACCTCTATCATATCCCCCTCAGTCACTTCTTCTTCAACTTGAACAGCCTTTCCTCATAGGGGAGCTGATCCATCCTCTTTATAATTTTGGTCGCCCTTCTCTTACTTCTCCAGTGCAACTATATCTTTTTTGAGATGCGGCAACCAGAATTGTACATAATATTCAAGGTGTGGTCTCACCATGGAGCGATACAGAGGCATTATGACATTTTCCGTTTTATTAACCATTCCCTTTCTAATAATTCCTAACATTCTGTTTGCTTTTTTGACTGCCGCAGCACACTGAACTGACGATTTCAATGTGTTATCCACCATGACGCCTAGATCTCTTTCTTGGGTGGTAGCTCCTAATATGGAACCTAATATCATGTAACTACAGCATGGGTTATTTTTCCCTATATGCATCACCTTGCACTTGTCCACTTTAAATTTCATCTGCCATTTGGATGCCCAATCTCCCAAGATTCTCTTGCAATTTATCACAATCAGCATGTTTATTTATTTGAGTGTTTTATATACTGATGTTCCATGTGATTTAACTACTCTAAATAATTTTGTGTCATCTACAAATTTGATCACCTCACTCGTCGTATTCCTTTCCAGATCATTTATAAATATATTGAAAAGTACCAGTCCAAGTACAGATTCCTGAGGCACTCCACTGTTTACCTTTTTCCACTGAGAAAACTGACCATTTAATCCTTTTCTCTGTTTCCTGACTTTTAACCAGTTAGCAATCCACGAAAGGACATCATCTCCTAGCACATGACTTTTCAGTTTTCTTAGAAGCCTCTCATTTATTTGTTTTATTTTAAAATTCTTAAAAACCGCTTAATCAATGAGGATAGGCCTCATGTGGGACTTTGTCAAACATCTTCTGAAAATCCATACACACTACATCTATCAGTTCACCTTTCTCTCATGTTTATTAATCCCTTCAAAAAAATAAGGCAGATTTGTGTGGCAAGATTTCCCTTGGGTAAATCCATGCTCGTTGTGTCCCATTAAACCATATTTATCATATATTCTCTGATTTTGTTCTTTAGAATAGTTTCCACTATTTTTCCTAGCACTAAAGTCAGGCTCACAGGTCTATAGTTTCCCAGGTCACCCCTAGAGTCCTTTTTAAATATCAGGGTTACATTGGCCACCCTCCAGTCTTCAGGTAGAATGGGTGATTTTAATGATAGGTTACAAATTTTTACTAATAGGTCTGAAATTTCATTGGTGAGTTCTTTCAGAACTCTGGGGTGTATACCATCCAGTCCAGGTGATTTTCTACTCTTCAGTTTGTCAATCTAGCCTACAACATCTTCCAGATTCACCGTGATTTGGTTCAGTTCATTTGAATCATCACCCTTGAAAACTGTTTCCACAACCGGTATCTCCCTAACATCTTCTTTAATAAATATGGAAGCAAAGAATTAATTTAGTCTTTCCGTGATGGCCTTATCCTATGTATCCCTTTAATCCCTCGATTATCTAATGGTCCAACCGACTCCCTCACAGGTTTCCTGTTTCAGGTATACTTTAAAAAGGTTTTATTATGAGTTTTTGCCTCTACGACCATCTTCATTTCAATTCCTTTCTTAGCCTGTCTTATCAATGTTTTACATTTGCCTCGCCAATGCTTATGCTTTTTCCTATTTAATTAATTTAGATTTGTATATTCCGCTTTTAACACTTTTTTCAACTTTCAAAGCAGATTACATTCAGGTACTGTAGGTATTTCTCTATCCCCAGAGGGCTTACAATCTAGGCCTGGAACTGTAGCTCCCCTTTGAATCTACAGAGCATTGTGTCTTGGATCGCAGCCATAAAAACGTAAATTCAAGGTTGCAAAAATGTTCTGAGGGACATAAAGCCACAGCAAACATAGATGCCCTGGTAGCTGCTTTGAGCAACGGTTGCTACCTCTCTCTCTTGTCGCTCCTGCCTGCATGGAATAGCTATCTGCAGCAGCACGCTTCCCTTCCGGGTTTGCCGTGGGCTTCCATTGTAGTTTTTCAGGAACTTCCCCAGCTACAGGAAGTGTTCTCGCTGCTTGTCTGTCCCTCGGAGGTGGGATGCTCTCTTGTATCTGTTGTCCTCTTTCTCTTGCCTGGCTGCTCAGGGTAAAAAAAAATACAAAACAGGGTGCCACAAAACTCTGCCAGCTCAGGGTTGAATGGGACACTCATCAAAAAAGGTCCACTACCTTGCTCAAACAAGTGTTATTGTTTGTAAGGTTTTGCTGACCACGCCCACGGGGGGAAGTCCTGTGAGGGGCCACAGGTCAGGCTCAGCTTAGGACACACAATACAGATAGATCTTTTATTAAGAGTAATGAGGAGCCACCAGAGGTGGCGGTAGTGAGCAGAGATGAAGCCCGGCTTGGCTTGTAGTCCCTCAGAGCTCTGGAACAGCGATCCCACAATGGCAATGCTGTAGTGAAGAGAAACTGAAATAGTGAATACAATGAAGAATATGCAGGGTTCTGGAATAGAGCCTCGTTGGCTGAGTACTCACACAGCTGTTTCTCTCGGTAGGGAACACAGGAACTGAAGTAAAGGCAGGTCCTCGAGGAGCGAGAACTTGGTTCCAGGGAACAGCTCTGAGAGAAGTAGATGGTAATTCACTGATGGTGTAGGCAGTGGTATCTTCCAGGCAGAAGTGAAGCCCAGGCAGCGAGCCAGGGAACATGGGCCCTCGAGGAGCAAGTACCGGTTCCAGACAGCGACCTGAAGAGAAGAGAGAGGCCCCCGAGGAGCAGGTACCACAAATAGAGTAAGTCCAATAATGGAGAGGCAGAGTAGCTAGGTACGGAGAGCGAATCCCATCCGTAAGGAGTTCACCAGTACGAATACCTGACCCTTGCTAACTCGATTAGCAAGCAGTAGTGTAGGCCTTTTGTATCCGGGATGCGTGACATCATCACAGGGGGACACCTCTGAGGTTCGCGCCAAAGAAAGTATTTGAAGCAGGGCCACACGGCGCGCATGCCCTAAGGCAGCTGGACAGCATGGCAGGAGGTAGCGCCCAAGCCAGACCAGGGATGCTGGACAGGATGGCAGGCAGACGCCGAGGCAGCCAAACGTCCGTCAACCGCGGGAGGAGTCGCCATAGAGGTAAGGAGGGCGGAGTGGAGACATCGGGCATCGACAGTAGTAACAAGTGAGTAAATAGAATAAAAAATCATTTTTAAAATGTGCATCTTGGGCTGAAGCCCACCTGCCAGTCATGGGAGTTTGAAAGAAGAGGCCAGGGCAAGATATGAAACAGCATTGGGGGCGGGCAGATAAGTTTGAGAAACTGCTGAAAGAAGGAGACAGAGGGGCTAAGCAGACTGTGGAGAGGGAGTGTGAGAGACTGAGCAAAGTGTGGGGACGGTGAGAGATAGAGGCTGGGCAAAGGGGATTGGGGGGGGGGGGGGGGAGAAAAAACAGCCTGGAAAGCCTTTGGGGTTTAGGGGAAGAGGAGGCTGGGCAGAATGTGGCGACTCAGTGTGGAAGTAGGGAAAAGAGACAGAAGCTCTGCAGAGAGACAATGAGAGAGAAAGGCTGGGAAGAGGGGGAGTGTGGGGCTGGCCAGAATGTGGAGAGGGAGAGAGAAAGAGTAGGTAGAGGCAGAGGTGGTGATGGAGCAGAGCATGAGCGAGGCTGGGCAGAATGTGAAGAGACAGAGTGAGAGAGAGACTGAGAAGCAGGAGGAAGTGGGGAGGAGAGAGAGTGTGGAGGTAGGGGAGAAATATAGAAATAAGACAGCAGAAAAAGCAAAATTGCTTACCTTGTAATAGGTGTTATCCCAGGACAGCAGGATGTAGTCCTCACATATGGGTGACGTCAGTAACGGAGCCCTAGTGCGGGAAAAACTTCTGCCAAAGTTTCTAGAAACTTTTGACTGGCCCTGTGAGGCCACTGAGCATGCCATGATATTCTCTGCTACAGGGGTCTCACTCTAGTCTCGTGTGTAGCAATAAGCTTTAGCAAAAAATAAAAATAATAAAAAGGTAACATACCCAACTCCGTGGGGAGGCGGGTGGGTTCTGTGAGGACTATATCCTGCTGTCCTGGGATAACACCTATTACAAGGTAAGCAATTTTGCTTTATCACAGGACAAGCAGGTTGCTAGTTAGTCCTCACATATGGGTGATTAGCAAGCTAGAGGCTGAGTCATTTGTAGTGAAGTAACACTGAAGCATTATCGTTGAAAATGATTCAGTCGAAGATTACAGCAGGTTGGATGTGGAAGGAGTTGGGATTAAACTGGAAACAAGTTCTTTAAAACAGATTGTCCATAGGCCGAATCTTGTCGTCGTCCTTTGTCCAAACAGTAATGAACTGCAAAGGTGTGAAGAGAACTCCATGTTGCTGCTTTACAAATGTCAAGGATTGGCACTGAGCGATAGTGTGCTACTGATGTTGACATAGCTCTTACTGAATGTGCTTTTAATCGCCCTTGGAGAGGAAGGCCTGCTTTTTCATAGCAAAACTGTATGCAATCTGCTAGCCAGTTGGATAGAGTATGTTTTCCCACTGCTTTACCCGGTTTGTTTGGATCATAGAAAACAAAGAGTTGATTGGATTTCCTGTGGGCTGCAGAGCGGGTTAAATAAAAAGATAATGCATGCTTACAGTCCAAGGTATGTAAGGCTGTTTCTCCTGGGTGAGAATGAGGCCTTGGGAAAAATGTGGGTAAAACTATGGATTGGTTCAAGTGGAATTCCGTAACTATCTTGGGAAGGAATTTTGGATGTGTTCGGAGAACCACTCTGTCATGTAGGAACTTTGTGTAGGGTGAGTACGTGACAAGTGCTTGTAACTCACTAACCCTTCTAGCTGATGTAATGGCTATGAGGAAGATAGTCTTCCATGTGAGAATTTTAAGATCACAGGAATCGATGGGTTCAAAGGGAGAACGCATGAGCCTTGCCAATACCAAATTCAGATCCCATTCTGTGACTGGGGGCCGAATTGGTGGTTTGAGATGAGTTAAGCCTCTCATAAACCTGCTGACAAGAGGTTGTGTGGAGATCGGTGCATCTGCTATCTTGTTATGGTAAGCTGAGATTGCACTTAAGTGTACCCTTACAGATGAAGTCTGGAGACCAGATTCTGAAAGATGGTATAAGTAGTTTAGCAGAGAAATGGTGGGGCAAGTGAAAGGATCAATATCGTTTTGTCTGCACCACAACGTGAATCTTTTCATTTTGGAAGAGTAGTTCTTTCGTGTGGAAGGCTTACGTGAAGCTATAAGCACTTGAGAGATATGGGTTGGAAGATTGAGTGGTTGTAAGATCAAGCGCTCAACATCCATGCTGTCAGGGCTAGGGATTAGAGGTTGGGATGGCGCAACCGACCCTGATCCTGAGTTATGAGAGTGGGAGCTACTCCCAGGCGAATGGGGACCCTGACTGAAAGGTCTATAATTGTGGGAAACCATACTTGTCGAGGACAATATGGGGCTATGAGTATCATGGACCCCTTGTCCTATTGTAGCTTCACTAGAGTTTGGTTATGAGCGGTATTGGAGGATACGCGTATAATAGGCCTGAGTTCCAAGGGTGAGCAAATGCGTCCTTGGCTGGCTGGTTCTTGTTTGTGTAGGGAACAGAAATTGTCCACTTTGTGATTCAGATGTGACGCAAAGAGGTCTATTGTTGGTTGTCCCCAACGTTGAAATATCCTGAGGGATCCAGGGACCATTCGTGTGGTTGGAATTGACGACTGAGGCGATCTGCCAGTACCTTGTGAATGCCTGCTAGGTAAGTTGCCCAGATTTGGGCCCAGCTCCAAATCTGTGCAGCTTCCTGACAGAGGAGATACGATCCCGTACCTCCTTGCTTGTTGATGTACCACATGGCTACTGTGTTGTCAGTTTGGATGAGAACAGTCTTGTGTGAAAGGCAGTCCTTGAACGCATGTAGCGCATAGCGTATAGCTCGAAGCTCCAGGAAATTGATTTGAAATGTTGCTTCGAGTTTTGTCCAAGCCCCTTGAGTTTGGTGAGTGTCTATGTGAGCTCCCCAACCCAAGGTGGATGCATCTGTAGTTAACGTTATTTGTGGGACTGGTTGCTGGAAGGGTAGGCTCTTGCGCAAATTGTCCTTGTTCGTCCACCATAGTAGAGATGACCGTAGCTGGTGGGTTACTTGAATTGAAGAATGCAGTGGTTGGATGGCTTGGATCCATTGTGATCTTAAAGTCCATTGAGTTACCCTCATGGCTAACCTTGCCATAGGAGTGACATGAACTGTGGAGGCCATGTGGCCTAGTAAGGTTAGAAACTGATGAGCTGTTGCTTGTGTGTTTGAATGAATCGAGTTTGACAATAGGGATAGTGTTTCTGCTTGATCCTCGGGTAGAAAGGCCTTTGCCAGAATGGTGTTCAGCTCTGCTCCTATGAATTGTAGTACATGTGACGGTGTGAGATGGGACTTCTGATAATTGAGAAGAAAACCCATGGAATGGAGTATGGTGATTGTGTGATTGAGAGAGGTGAGAGCTCCTTGTAGAGACTGACTTCTGATGAGCCAGTCGTCGAGATTTGGGAAGACATGACACCTTGGTTTGTGCAAGTGTGCTGCTATTACTGCCATGCATTTTGTGAAGACTCTGGGAGCAGAGGCTAGACCGAAAGGCAGAACTCTGTATTGGAAATGTTGGTGACCTACTATGAAGCGCAGATATTTGCAATGAGGGGGGAATATTGGAATGTGAGCGTAAGCGTCTTGGAGATCCAGAGAACAAAGCCAATCCCCTTTTTGAAGAAGTGGAAGCATGGTGCCTAGAGAAACCATTCTGAACTTTTCTTTTTTGAGAAATTTGTTGAGATTTCTGAGGTCTAGGATAGGACGTAGGCCTCCGGTTTTCTTTGGAATGAGGAAATACCGGGAATAGAATCCTCTGCCCTGCTGAGACCGGGGCACCGGTTCTACAGCCCTGGATTTCAGAAGGGTGGATAATTCTATTTGTAGTTGAGGCATGTGATGTTTGTTGAGATGAAGCTGAGTTGGTGGAAATTCTGTGGGAATTGAGAGGAAATTGAGTTGGTATCCTTGAGATATTATAGACAGAACCCATTGATCCATTGTTATTGTTATCCAATTGTTGTACAATTTGGATAATCTTCCTCCTACTGGGAGTTCTGGTCGAGGATTTATGGAAAGGCTTAGTTCCCTGGATATAGTTTCAAAAGCCCGCAGCAGGACCTGATTGTGTAGCAGGCTGGGGCCTAGGTGCTCTCTGCTGACGAGGTTCTGTTCTGTGTTGAGTTCTGGATTGTCTAGGCCTAGTTGTGGGAGGATAAAATAGTTTCTGACGATAATAAGGTTTTCTCATGCCCCTCCTTTGAGTTCTTTGGGTAGTATGTGTAGTGGGGTCCTGAGGAAGGGAGGATAGCTGTCGTAAGGTCTCATTATATTCCTTTAATTGGGAGACCGCTTCCTGTACTTTTGTACCAAATAAATTGTCCCCTGTACAGGGGAGGTCCACCAATTTATCTTGGACCTCTGGCCTGAGGTCTGAGGCCTTAAGCCAGGCCCACCTCCTGGCACTAATACTCGAAGCTGCAACTCTTGATGCTGTTTCGAAAGAATCGTATGCAGCTCTTACCTCATGTTTACCAGCATCAAAAGCTTTGTTTATGAGGTTTTGTGCAGATTCTCTATATTCTTGTGGAAGAGATGGGATAAAGTCTTCCATTTGCTTCCAGAGGTTTCTCTGGTATTGGGTGATGTATAATTGATAGGCTGCTATCCTTGAATTTAGCATTGCACCCTGGAACACCTTGCGGCCTAGAGAATCCAGAATTCTGTTATCCTTCCCAGGAGGATTGGAAGAGTGAACTCTTGTCCTCTTAGCTTTTTTCTGTGCAGATTCTACAACTACTGAATTATGTGGTAGTTGTGATTTCTGATAGCCAGGTGTGGCTTGCACTAAGTATGTTGAGTCCATCCTTTTGTTGATTGAGGGAACAGAACAAGGATGTTCCCACAGTCGGTGTTGAAGCTGTAGGAGGACATCATGCCATAATTTGTTTAGGAGGGTCAACAAATTGCAACACCTCAAGTGTTTGGTGACGGAGATCTTGTTCTGACTCTAACTTAAAAGGGATAGAGTCAGCCATGTCTTGAACAAAAGCAGAAAAAGTAAGAGCCTCTGGTGGGGATTGTTTCTTAGGGTGTGGTGGGGAAGGGTCAGACATGAAGGTTTCAGAGGTGTCTGATTGAGTATCACTCCATGTGTCATAGTCTGGAGTGTCTTGTAGTGTCTTCCCAGTTGTTGGTGGAGGAGCCAATCCAGAGGGTCCTGGTATGGGTTCCTGAGGAGAAGAGTCCTCTTCCTGTGGATTTGAAGGCAAGGAATCCAGTAAACCTTGGTATTTCTTTTGTATTACTGAATACAGTGCTGCTTCGGATGATACTGGGTCTCCAGAAAGAAGTGACATCGTCTGTGTTGTGCGTGGCATCGATGGTATCGAGAATTTTGATGTTTGAATCAATGGTATTGTCGATATTCCAGTCCTTTCATATGATGGAGCAGTAGTAGCGATAGGCATCGACACTTGAACCGAGGCTGTAGTTAGCATCAATATCATCTCCGAGGAGAGAGGAGGCATCGACATCGGTATCGAAGAAATGCCTGATGTTCGTTGCATCGATGTTTCTCACGGCATCAGGAAGGGTCCTGGCTTCAGGAAGGTTCCCAGTATTGGTGCTGCCCTCGGCAGTATATCGGACATCGGCACTGGTTGTGCTTGCATCGGTGATGTCGTAGGTAAGGGAGACGTCACCGGCATCGGCGATGTCACTGGCATCGGTGTAGTCAATGGTAAGTGTTCTTTTATGGCCTGCAATGCCGCTTCCTTTATAAACGATGTCAAGTCTTGCGGTATCGGGGAAGCAATTGGCACCGGTGGAGGCGGAGACGTCACTACTTGCAGTGTAGCTGATTCTGCGAGGGCCTAGTAGGCATCGAGGTGTCTTTATGCTTAGGCCGCTTTTCGCTCGGTTCCTCGTGGGAAGATACGGACGGTGATGCCGAGGCATGCCAATGACTGTGTTTATGTTTAGGCCTTACCTCCGTAGCCGAACGTATCGATGCTGTCGATGGTGTAGGCGAGGATCTGTCTCCTGAACCGTCCGGTCGGCGTTTTTTTAGTAAAACTTTTTTGGGAGCTCCTACCGGTGATGACTTCGATGAAGTCGATGGTGAAGGAATCAACTGTAGACTGAAAAGTTGTTGTATTTTCTCTTGACGCAATTTCTGTCCTTTGGGTGTCATCTCTTGGCATTGCTGGGAAGAGGAGATATCGTGTTGCTCACCCAAGCAGCATACGCATTCTAGATGTGGATCTGTAACCGACATTGTGCGATTACAAGACGGGCATTTTTTGAATCCCGACGCCATGGTGTCACCGACGGCCATCCATGACTGAGGAAATTGAAAAGCGTTTTAAAGAAAATTAAACGTTAGATTACTTCACCAGCCGGTGAAGAATGAGAACGAGTGAGATCCCGTGAGGGAGAGATTATGAAAAAATTACTTTTTTTTTTTAGTCAAAAACTGAGAGTAATCTCAGAGGGCTCCGGTGACCGTGATGCTGACAGCAGTGCGGAAAAACAAAGACTAGAGTGAGACCCCTGTGGCAGAGAATATCATGGCATGCTGGGCATGCTCAGTGGCCTCACAGGACCAGTCAGAAGTTTCTAGAAACTTTGACAGACGTTTTTCCCGCACTAGGGCTCCGTTACTGACGTCACCCATATGTGAGTACTAGAATCCTGCTTGTCCTGGGATAAAGACCGTATAAGCCCATCCAGTCTACTCACCCGCCCAGAGAGAGAGAGGCTGGACAGTGAATAAGATAGAGAGAGACAGATTGAAAGAGGCTGGGCAGAGTGTGGAGAGACAAAGAGCGAGAGGGAGGTTGGACAGAGGGACAAAGGCTGGATAGAGTGTGGGGAGAGACAGATAAATTGGTGGAGATATGGTGGGAGAGACACACAGAGTTGGCACTTTGGTGGGGTGGCGGACAATTTCTGCTCTCTTCAAAGGATCTTTACTGCTGCGTGCTTTGGTTTTGAGGCTATTCATGCATAAGACAGGCCACACCTGGCCTAGCCTGAGATTGTATGGAGCTGTATTGTGCCCGATTATTTTCTCAAATCAGAGTATATTCTGGGCAGTTCTAGTGCTGTGAAAGCAGACATTATGTTCTTATATTCTTTTTCGCTCAATGCATAATTAAGCTCTGGAATATGTTGCCAGAGGATGTGGTTAGTGCAGTTAGTGTAGCTGGGTTTAAAAAAGGTTTGGATGCGTTCTTGGAGAAGCCCATTAACTGCTATTAATCAAGTTGTCTTAAAAAACAGCCGCTGGCACAGTAGCATGAGATATTCTTAGTTTTTGGGTACTTGTAGCCTGGTGTGGCCACTGCTGGAAACAGGATGCTGGGTTTGATGGACCCTTGTTCTGATCCAGTATGGCAACTTCTTATGTTCTTATTAAAGATGTTCCCTTATAGAATAACTTATTACTGTTACATTATACTAATTATATTGGTATTACAGGCTCACTGTCACGTGGAATGCATGATAAAGCACATTGTTTACAACAAAAACTCAAAGTGTGTGTGTGTGTGTTTGTGTTTCTGACTATCTGCCCTGGGCACAGAAAATGCTGGTCTCAGCTCTGTAGGAAGAATTTCAGAGAATGCCACCCTGGAGGTTCTGCATGTCAGCTTTCTACCTAAGAGCCTAAATTTGGCTTCCAGAACCTCCCTCCCACATTTTCCTATGTCGTTGGTGCCCACATGTACCACAACAGCCGGCTCCTCCCCAGCACTGTCTAAAATCCTATCTGGGTGACAAGTGCGGGCTTCCACTTTCGCACCTGGCAGGCGAGGGTCAAAATAGATGGATACTAAATAGATTTAATTCCTCTTCCAGGCACAAATTCTTCAGTTTGCAATAGTGATGGAATAAAGATCTAAGAAGAACGCTCAATAGGCCATCATATTTACATAATGTGAAGCATTCAAATTATTAAGCAAGAGTAAGTGGCAGGATATTCGGCACTCTAGGTAAACCTTATTGCCTTTCACCACCCAGCCATCTCCACACACAATTCAAAATTATGTACTTATAATAACAAATTTTATATGAAAAAGGACATAAATATATAATATTCTAAGGTAAAACTATCACTTATAACAACATGTATATTCTATTTACATGCACTGCTGTGGTGCCAACCAGAGGCCCTTGTCAAAAAGCAATAAAGATACTTGGAACCCATTTGGCATTAGGTCTATTGTAATGCATGTTGAGTGTGGGCTTGGCACTCAGAAAGCCACGCGTAAACTGAATTGCAATTACAATATAGTAAATCTCCCATATCAAACCAACATTAACTGCTAGCACTCAAACATTAACAACCTTATCTATGAAAAGGCAACACTGCAAACACTACACCAGGCCCTAAAACAACAGTACACCTCCTATTATGGAAAAAGAACAAGCCAGGCTGCTTTATATCCCTACACAGAAACTACACACTAGCAGAGGACCTCACCTCAATCACATATGCAAAACAAATCCAGACCCTCACTAAATACAGAATAAGGAGATCATCAAGTAATATCAGAAATGTGAAGACAAAAACCGAATGGAAACTGCAAAAAGTTATAATCTGTATGCAGTGCAACAATGGAAAAACAGAAAAATGACCATTCCTCATAAAACAAATAAAATCCAGAAATATAGATCATCAATAATAGAAAAATCAAATTAATAAAAAGAATAAATATTTCAAAACTGCTGACTGCAACATTGGCTGGCTGGGAGTGGAGTAGCAGCCTAGTGGTTAGAGCAGTGGGCTAAGAACCAGGAGACCAGGGTTCGAGTCCTGCTGTTGCTCCTTGTGACCTTGGGCAAGTCCTTTGCCTCAGGTGCAAACTTAGATCGTAAACCCTCTGGGGATAGGGAAATACCTCCAAGTACCTGAATGTAATCCACTTTGAAGCGCTGAAAAAAGTGCAAAAAGCGGAATATAAATCTAAAATAAAAAATAAAATAAAAAGTCATATATAATTTTTAAAAATCTCTCAAATTCCAATCAAATATTTCAAAACAGCAGACACATCAAATAACACCCAATAATTAAAATGAGTAAGGATAAAAAAATTCCCTGCTCTCTATACCTGGGAACTTTAGATTTCTAGTCACTTTGAGATTGACTTGGATTAGTGTGGCTGAAGAAGGGAGGGTGCGCAAATTCTCTCCTCCACATATATACATACATGTTCATTCTCTCTCACACACAAGCACCTCCTCTTTCACTAACATAGGCTCCCTCTCACAGATATACACAGACACCCTCTCTGTCTCACTCACACACACACACACACACACACTTCCTCTCTCACACACTCTCTTACTAATGTACAGACTCACCCTCTCTCTCACACACACACACACACACACACACACACACACACAAAGGCTCACTCTTTCTCTCTTACATAAACACACCTCTCTCTCTCACTCTGAACTTTCCTCCTTCTCTTCTTCAGCTGCTGGAGGGATGGGCTCCATCAATGGCCCCATTCTTGTCTTCAGCTGCCATTGGGATAGGCTCTGCCGGCCTCTCTCCTGGGTTTCTCTGCTTTTTGTTTATGGTCATTGGTGGGATGGACTCTGCCGACAGTCCCACTGTGTGTCTTTCCTACTCACCTTTGGCTACCAGAGGAATGGGCTCCGCAAATGGCTCCTCTGTACCTCTTTTTTTCTTTGGTTGCCAGTAGGTGGCCAGGGGCTCACACTGGCAATTTTGCTATCCCCCCTAGGGGTTGATGCTTTAATCAACTGCCTAGTTTACCTAATGGAAGCACTGGTCCTGGTACGTGGGTCCACATATACAATGAGGTTAATTGTCAAACAGCCACAGAGGGGGCAAGATTTTAGCTGGTTATCTTTAAGTGACTATTTACATTCTTTTAGATTTTCAGTTGAAAATGCTCTTAAATCTAGCTGGTCAAAGTGTGTGCGGCTGTGTTCCCCAGCTAAAACTTAGCCAGTGAGCACTGAAAATGAGCACTAACTTCTTAAGTCTTCTTAACTACTTCTTCATAGCTCCCCACGATCCCCTTCCCACCAACCTATGTTTAAACATTGGGGTAGGGGGAGAGAATGGTAGTCAGCTCCCTCCACAATCCCCTCTTCTACCAGCTCCAAGTTTAAGCATTAGTGGGAGGCAACCAGCCCCATGTGATCCTCCCTCCTGCCTGGCCAGGGCAGCCAGACTCCCGCAGCCCACTCAGGTTTAAACAACTGCAGAAGCAGCCAGCCCTCCCTGATCTCCCTGCCCAGGTTTAAACATTACTGGAAAGCAAGCGGGTAACATGAGATATGTCAACAAGAGCTTATTACTCATTCCTTTATACTGTTAAAGGGCCAAATTACAAATAGGTGTTTTGTATTTTACTGTTAAAGGAACCGCGGTGAGAACTCAATATGGATCTGAACGCGGCCTGGTTATTAAAGCACAGAAACTTTATCTTTAGCTTCTCACCATACATCCACAAATTCTTTATGACCTCAGGCAAGTCACTGAACTTTGAGTTTAAGCTCAGATTATAAATTGTGACAAGTCTTGTAATTTTATAAAATTAATAAAAACTATATCTAAATCTATTTTACCTATCTAGCTAGATATGCCTATGTTTATTTAGTAACGGACGAATTTTAAATCAGCCACACGCACAAATATTGCTGTGTGTGCAGCTGGGTCCTGCGCGCACCGCGCACATTTTCAAAAGGGCCCAGCCATGCGCGTGATAATATGCGCATAGTTACCGGGCCCTGAAAAGGGGGCGGGCTGGGGTGGGGAGGGGCGGGACGGAGGCTGGCCAGGACAGTGGCCATTAGCCGCTGTTCCAGGGAAGCGCCCGCTGGCAGTCGGCTGGTGCGCGTAAATTCGGGAACTTATTTATTTATTTATTTATTTTTATTTAAGGTTTTAATGAAGTAAACTGAAAAACAAAGAACAAAAAAACAAAAAGGTAGGGTTTAGGGGGTGGGGAGGAGAGGGAAAGAGGGTAGGGGTTTAGGTAGGGGGGTAGGGAAGAGGGGAAAGCCCGATTTTGTCGCCGCTCGTACTTTTACAAAACTAGGTCCCCCTGCGCGTACCACCTGTGCATGGGCACGTGGATTAAAAAAATCCGGCGCACATGTGTGCACGGCCCACGGATTTTATAACATGCGTGCGCGCCTTTTGAAATCTACCCCTATGTGTATATACATGCACATAGTGCTGCATTTATTTATCTACATATACAGGCAGAGATACAAAGAACCCTGCATGCCAACTTGTCATTGTCCGCGCAAGGGAAGGTCCAATAAAACAAATCGGAAGGCGGTCCCACGTAGCCAAGGCAAAAAACAACAAAGGGACTACCTTACACCGTGGAAGATTTTATTAGAGATGCCCGACTCGAACTGAGTTTCGCCAACAAGGCTGCATCAGGGGCTTTATGTTGTAAACATACTCTCACCACAGTAAGAGTCAATATACCAATCTGTAAATTGATTGTTGCAATAAAACTTTCAAACAGCGTTCTGTCCAAAAACAAATATCACTGCAATTGTAGCTTCCCCCCGTGCAGGCGGCCATCTTTGTCTTCGTCGGGAGGAGCTACGATTGCAATGTCTTCCTGCTGATGGCTTCAGAATAGTAAGTTTTGCAGGCGTCCAAAAGCGACTTACTTTTGGGATCTTGACAGATCCCAAAAGTAAGTCGCTTTTAGAAAAAAAACAAAATTGTCGCTTTTGAAAAAAAAAAAAACCAAAATTGCTTTTGGTTTTGTTTTTCTTCGCCGTTGCAGTCTCCGTGGCAGCCCCAGTCCGGACATCGGAGGGGGGCTGCAACGTTTTTTTCGCTTTTTTTTTTTTTTTTTGGCTTTGGGAGCAGGGGAGAGGACTGGGGCTGCCACGGAGACCGGC
Source organism: Rhinatrema bivittatum (assembly GCF_901001135.1). Taxonomy (NCBI): domain Eukaryota; kingdom Metazoa; phylum Chordata; class Amphibia; order Gymnophiona; family Rhinatrematidae; genus Rhinatrema; species Rhinatrema bivittatum. The sequence continues at coordinate 16,477,547 of NC_042618.1, forward strand.
ACCCATGATCGCGGCCGGGGCTTTTTTCGTTTTATTTTTTTTTGCTTGTATCTGCTGGTATCTGTCATTTCAAATGACATTTGAAATGACAGATACCAGCGTGGCGTGAAGCCTTAGGCCCGCGCACCCAGGATACTGTATAGGCGCTCTATCCAGTAAAATGGGTTGCGCGGGCCTAACGCTTCACGGGCACTTAGCCGCGGCTTACATTTGCATGTAATTAGAGTTCAGGATCGAGCGGTAGGTGAGCTGCACTGTGCGTGCGGTAACCGCGGGTGCCGTAGGCACTAACGCAGCTCTTCATACCGCTCGGTACTGGATAGGCCTGTAAGTAAGTTAGCCGGATAAGACTTATCCGGCTATGCTGCTGAACATCCCTCGTCAGCCGTGTAAGTCTTATCCAGCTAACTTCAGACTTACTATTGAGCAGGTCTGACTTATCCGGCTAACATAAAAGCTAAGTTTAAATATTGCCACTCACTGGGCTAAGTTACCTGGATAAGGAGCACCTTCCCAGAGAAGTACTTAGCAAGTTAAGTGCCGACTGCTGAGTGGAGACGGATATTTGGCCGCTGCCACTTATCTGGTTAATGGCGCTGAATAGAGGTCTCAGAGTGGTTTTAGCAGAGACCAAACCAAATTAGGATGCTGACCCATAGGGTAGTAGTAGAAAAATGGTATCAATTTCCTCACCTGATTTTAAGCTGTGATCCAGTACCCAATAATGCATGCTAAGGTTTGTACACCGAGAACGAGTCGCAAAGTGAAAACTGCGGATTCTGCTTCCCCATGCCCATTAAAGTACATGAATACAAGAATCTTTCTGTGCTCCTTCCCCCTTATCTGGCTAATGTTTATGCATGCATTATGTTGGAACTATTTTGATTTGACTCATTTGAAAATGATGCATGTTTATTAATTATCTTTCAACAATCATGCAGGAGACTTATCTGGGATTGATCTGATTAAATTAATATTGTCTCTCTCTCTCTCTCTATATATATATAGTGTCCCATATATTAATCTCCCACCATCAAAGTGAATACGGTGTAACAACAACAAAACCACAAGGCTTCCTTCTCCTCTGCCACTTGATCCAACTGCTGCTTCGCCCTGCGCAGTTCAAGGCAGCAGCCAGGCCAGGCCTGCAGCGCTGTTCTCCTCCCCCTGCCGGTAACTGGCTGAAGCACTGCTGGCTGGCTGCTGCCCGCCGGCCTCTGAGCTCTGGCAGCGGTTCTGCCCCGCCCTGTTTTACGTTAGCTTGTCGTCATTGGATTTCACTTTAAATCTTAATATTTTGGTTTGTTTTCATTTTGATGTCTTTTGTGCGCTATGCTGATATTATTTAATGTAAATCTGTTGTATGTTCTGTACATTTTGCCTTGGGCCTTCGGGGGTGGCAAACGACAAATATAAATAATGCTGGAGGGCCATGGCTAGTGTGGCCCACTTTGTTGCAATTCCTGTGTCTATATACAGCTTGATGTGGGAGAGGGGAGAATGTGCATACATATTGTGTATATATATATATATATATATATATATATATATATATATACACACACACACACACACACACCACACACACACACAAACATATATATCTATACATGGGAGAGAGCAATCTTCCCAGGCTCTTCTTCTGCTACACTTGATTGTGTTAATTTTTTTTTTTTTATTAATAAGCCTTTACAAATTAGTATATAATTTGGATCCACGTTCTTGTGTGGCTGAAATATACAGAGGGCTCTGATGGATTTGCATAGAGTAGGAAACGGGTGTATAATTCTGGCCCTTGCTAACAGAAGCAGCAAATTAGCACCCTGTTTTATTAACTAGTGCTGCAAATTAGAAAGTGTTTTCAAAACCTTCAACTCCTATTTACCATTCAAACTTAAGAGAAAGCCAGAAAACAAATACAGATTAGTGATCTGTCAGTGCACTTTAACCCAGATACAAATAATCTAGTGCACTACATACCCACATTCAAAATACAGCTCCGGACAGCAGGTTTATTTTACACTTGGTAGGCTGCTTTTAACTGCCAAAACCTCAAAGTGGATAACAATTACGCTAATAAAATACAATAAGCACAATGTGCTTCCCCTAGCCCACTTGGTTCTTCCTGGTTTCAAAGCGACAGTCAACATGTTGGGGAGAATCGGGAGGAGACCCCTTGAGTTCTTTTCTACCCTGGTTTCTTTGTCTACTTGAATTCCTTCATTATCCCAAATACTTCCCGATCACATGCTATTCAAAGTGATTAATAAACCCAGCATCGGTTTCATAAGAAGCAGTTATCAACAGGAACATAATACTAATTCCGGATTTTTTACTCTGATGAATCCATCAGAATCTCACACTGATTTTACCAAACTCAAGAGTCCAAAGTCTAACATATCTGTCCAGTCTCTGTCCAGCTCCCCTATCTGCCACTCTCTCTGTGACTTTAGCAAGATGCTCAGCCTATTAACAAGGAGACTGCAATCATATTATAGGCTGTCTTGCTGAGTGATGTGTAAACAGATTAATACTCCCTAAACCCTTCTGCCATGGTTTATACCTATAACATAGCTAAGGTCAGTTACCGTACACAATCTGACAACACATCTTCTAAATCTTTGCTCACTTCAGAGACCATTGGCTATTCCTTCCCCTTTCTCAAAATCTCTCTCTAGTCTTCTAAAAAGGCAGTCTACGAGAGTATATCCAATATGCAATTACTGCAGGGACAGCGGCTCTGTAAACAGCAAATTGTCCTGGAAATGGAAGGCACTTTGGCTTATCCACGTCTCATGTTTTTTTTTAGAACAATCTCGACTCTTAAGAAAACTAAATTTTTCAACATAACAGCGCGTGGTCTAAACACTCCCTCAAATTACAGCTATGAAGAGGCTGTTCATGACAAGGAGCCTCTTTGGTCATAAGTCAAAATTCTCTGCAAACTGAGAATCTCGAGACAGGTTATTGACTCAGACATGTAGAGGTCCCGAGCCAGAGAGCTGGACTTCCCAAAACCAGAGGCCGCAAGAAGCTCCCTAGGCCTGCGAGCTAAGGGTGACCCTTGAGCAGATGACGCCGCCTGCAGTGCACTATTCAAGGCCCTCTCCAAAGACACACTAGCTGTGGGCAGTCCCCGGCAGGGATCACCTTTACCGTGCACCTGAAGCATCTCCTGGAGAGGCCGACATGCTTCAGCATCCTGAGATCACTAAGAGACGACGATAAGAAACACTAACCATAATCAGCTATAATTACTGCCGTCTATGAAATTACACCAGCGCACAGGAATACTCCGTACATCGCAAGATCGCGCCGGGCAGTCTGAGGACAGAAACAGGGCACTCTTACGATCGTTATACTGCTGTTTAACACGGGCAGAATTATTTTTGCAATTATTCATGACAAAAAGCTGAACCCCCCCCCCAAAAGTTTTATATTCCAAAAAACATGCATGCTTTTATATTGCTTTATTGATTATAGGGGTATACTGGCTAAGTACATACAAAATTAAACAAACTAATGAGTCAGAAGAGAAACAAAGAGATGAAAAACACATGAAACCTTTGCCAATAACAAACTTACAGCTAGAAAAGCAATGACAAGGGTGAGAGGCAGAAAGGAAATTCAGCTGCAAAGAGAAGAAAAACCATGTAGCTGGGTGGTGTTGGCTTGTTGCATGCGCACTAAGCAGATCTGGCTCAGAGGTTAGGACTGACGGGAAACACAGCCTTTTAAGGCATCTGTGACTCAAAAACGTTCATCCACGAGGAGAGGTGCTCGCGGAGAATTATTTTCCAGTCACAGAGTAAAACAGAAGCTGCAGATGGCGGTAAGAAATGCCCGTCCCAGCCTTTCTGAGGATCCCCCCTTACCTGACCGCAGCCGCCATGCTTCCGATGGAATTGATCGGCAGTGGTTTCACGCCTGGGAACAGCCCTCTGCTCAGCACACGAGCTCCGTTCTGAATCACCCCTGGAGGAACTGCAAGACAGCGCAGAAAGGGAAAACATTTTAAAGTGGCACATCGGGGGGGGGGGGGGGGCAAGCTGCCTTTAGTTTCCTGCTTCGAGGCACAAAAACGTTAAAAACGTGCACACAAATTCTCCCCATTACAACACTGCTCCAAACCATCATCTAAGCAAGGCCATGGGCTCTCAAGTCCATTTCCTCCAGGCGCAAAGACGGGTCTGGTTTTTACGGGTGATCACGCTATGCAAATGAGCCTTGTTCTCAGACCCTACGTATGTAAATATATCTAATGAATATTCATTGTGCTTGCAACTCTCTCTAAGAGCTCCTTAGCTAAAACTACAGAATGGAACCTTAAAACCTAAGGGGCTGATGCAGACATCTGTGCTAAAACCAAAGTTGCATTACAGAGCGGGTGTGACTTCAGGCTGGCGGGAAACACCTGCGGCCTTGCAGGATGCATGCGAGTAAAGAAAGAAGCATGCTTAAATGAAAAAAAAAAGTTATTTGTATGTCATTTCAACTGAAATCTGTGCAGGGCCATTCTGCCAAAGGGTCAGCTGTTTCTTGGGACTGCTGTGGGTCCTGATGTAGCAACGGTATTTTAAAACATTCACAGGACGGCATAACCTGAAGGTGACAGCTGGGAATTTGTAGTTTGGTTTTTTTTTTTTTTCCCTTGCAGAGTCACCGCTGCTCATTGTCAAGAGTTAGGCAGCGCGTTGCCGCTGTTACTGCAAATTAAATCCACCCCCACTGCTATGCCGAGGGGCAGATCCTCCTGCATGAGTGGGGTTTCACTTCTTTCTGGATTTCTCTTTAGATATAGACAGATAGATATTTGCCTCCCAAGAGAACCCTGCCTAGATGAAGTGAAACTCCTTGGGGCTTGCTGTTTCAGCCTCCGAGCGCTGGGAGAGGGAGCCGCAGGGAGGAGGAGCCTCTTGCGGAGCCACAGAATACAGAAGTGGTTGTGCTCGGATCGGGCCAAGTGGGCAAGTGGGGTCTTATCCTTTTTATTGGTTACCGGAGTCTTCATTGTCTAAAGGCATCTGGCTGCGCTGGCCTATTCAGCACAAGTCTCTGGCTCTGCGCGGGAGAGGCGGCCATTGGCCCTGGCTCTCCAGCTTCTGGCTCTGCTAGGACTTACATTTCCTGTGCTAAATTAACAAGCAGCCTCGCGTCGCGTGCCATTCACATGCAGGTGTGCTAATCCTGGCAGGGCTTTTACCTCCCGTTTTTTCAGCGCTAGAACCCCCCCTGTGACATACCGGGGCTACGTTAGTGTGGAAACAAGAGCCGAAAGCTGTGCTAGGCTTATTACATTAGCCGCTAAGTTAGCAAACTACTACATGTTTCCAAACACAACAGATGCTCTCTTTCACTTTTCCTCACATACCACCGACACATGGAGATGCCAAGAGAGAACAGGGGATAAAGCACGGCCGTATTTCATTTTAAAATTACTTGCTATAGCTGAAGGCGGCCACACTTCAGAAGACAGTCTGGGTGAAAAAAAACAAAACACGAGGTGGACAGAGTCAAGGAAAATGATTTTATTACTGCGTCTGGTGTATTAAATTAGACAGAATTCACCTTGATTAATAAGCCGATTTGAAGCCCTGCTTTTTCCAATGAAAAATGTCTACAGTCCTAAGCACTGCTGAAATAGCAGAGATTATGCCGGTTTATCAGTTGTCAGGTGCTGCAGCGCACTCTCCAAGATTTATAAACCTGGCCGACGGGAAGTGCAACTTCCCTAATCTACAGAAAGTGTACAGAGCGCGAGGATTGATTTGGGGTTTACAGTTCATCCAGCCTCCCCAGAGTTTGTTTTGTAGGGCACGCAGTGGTTTCATTCCACCACAATGGAAATCCAGTACGTGGTCAAGAAAAATGAAACGCAGCTTGAGGGAGGGGATTTTAGAACAGGGCCGCAGAAACGTGTGGCCGGTTATACGCCGGCGCGCCACCAGTTATCAAAGCAAACCTAAGGAGTTGCGTGTGTAAATGGAACCACTATTGTAGCAATTTTCAAAAGCCATTTATGCGTGGGGATGGTAACTTTGAAACAGCCAGGCCGCTGCACATGTGCGCGCGTATGCCGGCGTGCGCCAGGGGACGCGTGCGTGGTATAAAACAGGCTGTATGCGCATACAGGTTTGCACAATTTTCTATGGACGCGCGCATGTGCACGCCAATGTCACCTCTACTGCGTAAGTGGGGGGGATTTTAGTAGCCACGCACACCGACGCAATTACCAGTTTCCCCATTTCGTTGCTGGTTCGCCCAGGTAAAGGATAGGATTTCCTAACCCACCTAGTTAACTAGCCTACCTCTTACCCTGTTAGACCCGACCCTTAAAACCCCGCTAATCTCTAGTTTTTTTTTGTTTTAGGACTTACAGGCCATCCATAGAAGAAGTAAAAGTTACGCGTTAGAGGACCCCGGTGCTTGTGCTCGTAAATACTTACGCACAGATTTCACTGAGAGATCTAGGAATGCCCACGCCCTGCCCCCTTTTTTGCAAAAATGTTTTTTAGTTTGTACCGGGAGATATACGCGTACTCGGGCATTTTTTTAAAAATCCGCACGGTGCGCGCCGGCCCGACTTCTGCGCGTTATCTCCCAGATTCGGCGCACATAGTGCTTTGAAAATTCACCTTATAAGGTGCACTTACGCGTGAATATCCTATGGACAATTCAATGGCATACATTATAGCAATTTTCAAAAGCCCACTTTCCTGGGTAAACTCAGTTTTAAGGGGGTAAACGCTTTTTAAAATCAGGCCTTTAGTGTGCAAGCTCACTTTCGAGCATTCTCCCTCACAAAGACAAGCCTGCTCCTGAAAATCTAAAGTACTGAGTTACAAAATACACATGAAATGGGGTTTGTGGACTGCTCCTGCAAGCACAGCCCTCTCAGTCACTCTCAAAGCCCCACTTATGCACATAAAGCAGGGCCTGAAAGGTCATTCCCGAGGGGGACCCGCTCTCCTTTATGTGCAGAAGTCCCCTTGGAAATGGCCGGCTAACAGAAGCAGAAACGGCATTTGAAACCAAATTTTCTGGATTTCCTTTTCACTCGATTTCAAGTGCGGTTTGAAAACGCCCAGACGGTCACGTAATACAGCCACCAGCGCTACCCAGGGATCCCATGTGCCAGCCTGAAGAAATGATTTTAAAAGTTAGCCTTTTGTTCACACCAAAGTTTCTCCGGCTGGTTCGCATGGCACATGGGTCAGCAGCCAGACTTGGCTAATCAAGTCACATCAAATGAAGGCAGCTAGCACGGGAAACTGCGGTGCCACTCTGGAAGCGCAAGGGTTTTTGTTTTCTTGGTGCCTTTGGGTTTGTATGCGCTCTGCAATTTCCACAGAAAACTGAGAGCTAGCCACCAACCATGGTTAAACAGTGCTAACAAGTGTGTTTTTCTACAACTGAAAACTAAATAGAAGTTATTTCAATTGCATGTCGCGCTGTAAGCAGCTGAAATCCCGTCATACCACAGACTTGCTCCCTTCCTATATGCAGACTGCGAGGCTTTGGCGAGGGGTGCACTCGTTCCCCCCTACAGTTGGCTCGCTACGGAAATAGATTACAAACAGCTTCCCATTTCACTTTCTGCTCGTTTTTCCTCCCGATACACAGCTTACTCTTCTTATTTTGGCTACCTGCTCTGGGAGCTGGCACAACACTGTGCTCTGCAGCTCTGCCAACATCGGGCCCTTGCCAACACTCTCCAATGATGCACTGCTATCTTGGCTTAGAAATCCATGACAGATCTAATAATGTACTTCCTGTAGTTCTTTTCTCAGCAGTGCAGCTACACCAAGAAGAAAACCTTTCAGAGGTGCATCGAGAGCTAAACTCTGTGAACTGAGCAGGGATAGAGAGCCTTTCACATGCTGCCAGTGGAGCAGATATGGCTTATTTATTTACTTAAACGATGTCTCACCCACCCTTCCATGGGGCACGGCAGGGTACAATGGAATCCCCATAATAGGTTAAAAACAGAAGTCAGTTAAAGAGCAGACAAATACAAGTCCTAGTAGGCAAGTAAGAGAGAGAGCACTATCCCTTGCACTATCCCTTGCTGGTCCAATATTATGGAACACATTACCACTCGAAATAAGACTAATGAAAGATCTAAAACTCTTTAAAAAAAAAGTTTAAAAACTTGGCTCTTCAAAAAAGCTTTTCACAATGAGAGTGGGGAGTAAGGAATACTAGCGGACAAGAAAGAGAACGCCGGCACACTGTTAAAAGTCAACAAATAGCAGTTATCCCTCCTTTATTATTTTTTCTCATACCTAAAGATTAATTTAAGAGTACAGTATTCTCATATATGGATATCCTATTATTCATATAAATGGCATTTCCAATCCACAATCCAAATAGCGTATGTTATTTGAATCATGTAACCGAAACTTTATTGGCACCTACTAGCTAATTTATAATCCTAGCCAGACTTATTTATGTGCCTATCTGTAAACCGTTGTGATGGTATACTACTAAACGACGGTATAGAAAAGGTTTAAAATAAATAAATAGGCTGCAAGGAACGTCTTATGGGCCTGAGCCAGTGGGCCTGAGCCTCAATGTTCTCTCTAATATTTTGCACAGAAAAGGTCTTGTGTGCAAGGTTTTAGGAGCGGCGCACAGATCTGAGTGTGGCACACCGTTCTATTTTCCCTTGCTCGTGCGTGCGTTTCACGGCCTGTGTGCACACGCGCAACTTATAAGGAACACAGGTCTCAGTCCTACTGAGCAAATGTCCAAAGAACAAAATCCATCATCAGACCCTGGACTGGCACACCCCCGTGCTGGTCAATATCAGCAGAGAAGTCAAATGTGGAATGGGCACGGAGAGTAAATTATTCTTGCACCCTTGGACGTGGAGACATTCTGGCAGGCTGGGGTAGGAATATTTAGACTGCCATTCTTCATGGGCTGCCAAGAAACAGAGGGCTTTGGTGTCCCCAGTACTGGTCGACTGATGCATTTCATAAGCAATAACTATTCACTACCAGCATACATTCAAAAGTCAAAAATTATGCTCTTCCTCTACTAATAGCAGCAACAGAGAAATTGAAGACAGCAAGTAGAATGAAAAGGCACCAGCACACCAGCGGCGGCGCGCCTAACTCGGCGCACGGCATGGATTGCACGAGGCAGGTACCAAGCAAGATCACATGGACACTACTGTCACAGCCCAGCCAGTCTGCCACTGTCGCCGAGAGACCGTGCAGAGCCTCAAGGTAGTAAACATCCTGACAGGATACTGAAATCCTAGGAAGGGGAGGGAAAATAACTCTACTTCTAATAAACAAAAAAAAAAAAAAAAAAGATTCTTGCATTTAACTGTACATAAAAAAAGGAGACGAGTTCTGGGCCAAGGACCTGGATCGGGTTTTCCCTCCCCTAGGCCAGCCGGGGCTGGGATACTGCAGAGGCAACATTTCCAGCTCCAAGTCATCAGTTCGATGGGGACACACGGTGGCCAAGGGTAGGGCCCGTGTTAGCCGCGTTCCAGAGTCGTCGGAGACAGAGAAGCAGCAGGGAAGAATTCCTGCAGGTTGCAAATGAAGGTTCCCGGCACCACAGCCCTGCCGAGACCCATGCCCATTACACCGGAGGCGCGAAAGGAGCAGGAGGAAGCTGAGCCAAAGCAGAAAGCACATACATTTCAGATCAGATTCCTCCTCCTGCCTCCGCGGCTACGAATCAACAGATAAAAGATTCCCCCCTTGCAGGAGCTTTTATCAGCAGCATCTCAGTGTTTGCATTCTAGAGACAGAGGCCTGGTTGCGTTGAAGTCTAATCGTAACATGATGGCAGCTGGCCCATCCACTCTGCCCACTCTGGATAGATGTATATCATTTTTTGCTGCCCTGGGCAAACAATTACTGTGCTGCCCCGTATCACCTCCCCATTCTGTTCTGGGTTTCCCCCCCCTCAGAATATTTTTTATTTAGCAGTAAAAACTAAGAACGGTACGAATGTAATCCTAAAAGACAGTGTTACAATAGCCTTACACAGATGATAAAACCACATGTCAATAAGAAATAATTAGGGAAAAACCCAATCAAATATACTGTAAGCAGTATTCTAAAAAAGAGAAAAGTTGAATGCTAATAGAACAAGTTTGGGTACTTGCCAGGTTCTTATGGCCTGGTTTGGCCTCTGTTGGAAACAGGATGCTAGGCTTGATGGACCCTTGGTCTGACCCAGGATGGCAATTTCTTATGTTCTTATGTAAGCTGCCTAGAACCTTCTATAATGTATATAGAAAGCCATCCATCCCAGTCAAGCCTCTTCCATTCACGTCTTTCATCCCAACATTTACTCATACTCCACACTTGAACACACCACACACACAAATGACACAGAAGTTTTGTTGTTTGCCCAATAACAAACACACAAGAGAAACTGTCAGTCTCGCGTGCTGTCCCAGCCCTCCCTTCCTGCCAAACAAAGCCCTGATCTCTCTGGCGATCCAAACTTTCAAAACTATCACACCCCCTGAATCTATCTTACCCCATCCGTAGATCCAAAATGCCTAAATTGTGCAGGAGTGACTCCCAGGTGCTCCTGCCGCATCTACCGGTATGTACAAATGGTGCTGGCTGGGCCCTGTAGCCGGCACTATTTTATTGCACAGAAAAACATGCACTGCTGCAGTGCCACCCAGAAAACGCTGCAGGAAAAGCCACTTGGAACCCAGATGGTATTAAGCTTATTGTAATGTGTGTTACGTGTGGGTTTGGCTGTCAGAAAGCCACGAGTAAACCGAATGACAATAACGATACAATAAACTTCCCTTACCAAAACAGCACTACCTGCCAGCATTCAAACAGGAACAACTCTATCTATGAAAAGGCAGCACTGTAAATATTATACCAGGCCCTAAAATGCCTCCTATTAGGAAAGCAGAACTAGGCTGCTGTACACACACAACCCAGGCAGGCTCCCATTCACACAAACACACACACACACAACCAGGCAGCTCCCATGGACACACATACAACACAACCCAGGCAGGCTCCCATTCACACACACACACATATATACACACAGACACACGCACACACACAGACACACACGCAGACACACAGACACACACACACGTGCAAGTTGAAACAGGACACCGACAGGGCACTGCTTCTGTTCCTCTTCTATTCAGGCTCCCTGCCTCATTCAAAAGCATCTGTCGCTTCTTTTTCTTTCCCTTCCGGCCGCCTCCCGCGCCATCTCAAAAGCTTCCGGTGGACCCCTGCCCTGAAGACAATTTTTCCTTCTCTGCCGCTCTCAGCCATTGGCTGTGGGGTGGGCCGGTGCAGCGTGCAGAAGAGAAACGGGATTAAAAAAAAAAAAGAGTACATCTGTGGCTTTGGGGGGTGCTCAGGGAAATCTAAAAAAAACAAAACACCCTGCTTTCAGCAGCTGGCAGCATGGAGAAGGGAGAGGAAGCAGTGTGAGCGAGCTGCCTAAGTCTATGGCTTCTACACACTGACCCTCAGGAGGACGAGGAGAACAGGATCCTACCCACTGTCGCTGATCCCACCCCCCGGTTGCACAGGGCCTCCTTGCCCCATATCCACCATCCAGCCTCTCAAAGTTGTACAATTGCCTTTTAGGGTTGCAACTTCCACTTTGTGCAGCTTAGCCCAAGGCTTTCTCGTAGATCCGATGGAATTGAACCACTGCTGTTTAGGATTTCACCATCGCTTTGGGCAAATTACTGGGCTATAAACCAGGGAAGCCAGGGCTCAAATCCCGCTGCTGCTCCTTGTGACCTTGGGCAAGTCACTTTACCCTGCATTGCCTCCGGGCCTGATTCGTCAAGGCATTTTCCTATAGACATAGAATGGGAGAAAAGCCTTAGTGAATCAGGCAGTCAGACTGTGAGCCCTGTGGGGACAGGGAAATATCTACAGTACCTGAATGCAATCTGCTTTGAAGTGTCTGAAAGGTAGACTATAAATAAATAAATAAATAAGCACAACGCAGTCATGTCACTGATGTTTTGGACTTAACTGCTGCTCCGTGTGTGCTGTTTACCTCTACTTCATAACCATCCTCTTGCCAGAAGGGCTCCTCGGTTTACCCTATGCTCTTTTCAATTTCTGGCTCTACTACCTCGCCCAGGAAAGCATTCCCTGATGTTGCTCCCGAGACTCCTAGCTCTAGAACTTCCTTTTCAGCGAAAAGGGTTTGGCTTTTGCACAGTATTGCTCAAGCTTTCAGGTATTTAAATATCTCCATCACATCCGCCCTCTCTCTCTCTTCTCTAGGGTAGACATATTTAAGTTCTGAAGTCTCTAATGCAGATCCCGCACCATATGCGGGACCATTTGGCATCTCTTAGGCTCCCCATCCATGTCCCACTCTCCTCCCCCAGAACAGACCAGCAGAACATTAAAGGTGAGTTTAATAAGGCTGCAGTTTATTGACACCAGTCAAACATAACCTGAGCTCATGATGATTACAAGAGACTCATCTACTCCGTTACCAATAAGTCCGTGGTTCCATCTTGCTAAACCCAACCAGGTAACTTTAGATTCACTTTGGGAAGCTATCGAAGGTATGGGGAATTTAACATCTAACCAACTCAATCTTTTGATTGAGAGATCAAACGATCATGAAATGCGTATACAGATGCTGGAAAGTGCTGCTAAAGTTACTTCTCAACAGTTTGAAGAGGTCAAGACTACAGTGACTTCTAATAAGCTCTTGCAGGATTCCTTTATAAAGGACAATCTCTTCTTGACGAGTAAGCTGGAGAATATTGAGAATTCTCTTAAAGGAAAGAATCTTCGCTTTGTGAACTTTCCTAAACTGCCATCTATATCGCCAAGAGATATGTTCAAAAGATACTTAATGGAAATGTTAAAAGTGGCTGAGGATACGATTCCACCATTGACACGGATGTTCTATTTACCCTTAGTGAAAAAGGGATGAGAAGATAATTCGATTGGGCTAATAAAGGAGTGCAGGTTAGGAGTTTTCCTGATGTGTCCAAGACGAGACAGAAGAAAAGGAAGCAATTTTTGCTTCTCAGACCCAAGCTCCTTCACATAGGGGCCTATTTCCTTTTAAAATTACCCTGCAAATGTTTAATCAAGTGCAAAGAGGCTTCATATCTTTTTTTTATCTGCCATCACAATTAACACAATTTTTGAGTGATAAATGTGTAACTCATAAAGTAGATACAGGATAATATTAATCTCACCACCGTCTCCCTAAATGGTTGAAGTATATTCTCTCTCTCATATTATTCCCCCTCAGTGTGGTCCTGACATGTTTCCTTTTCTTTTTTTTTCTTTATTAAAATATTAGTGGAGGTATTGGATCCCGATAATTTCTGGACTTAATATTATGAAGTATTGTTTTCTTTAATAGAATGTTTTCTGTTTTATCAAGGTATTATACGCTTCATATAATATGTTATTCAAGATTGTTCTTGATATGTAATCTAATAAATGCATAAATAAAAAATTAAAACAAAAAATAAACATAGCCCGAGCTCAGTACAAACTGTCAACAGTGCATTAAACCAATATCGAAATCGCCACCAGGACTAACCCCCCCCCCCCCCCCGACTCACCTAGCTTCAGGGCGGCTCTTGCCACTACTGCAGCGAGGTCCACCAACAGCCGACCCCGGTTCCCAAAGCGACATTGGCAGACCTCTCACACCGAGTCACCCCCTGCCACGTCCCAGCAGTGGAGGACACACTCAGCCCGGCCGGTGCTGCCCTGGGTTATTCCATGCCCCCAGCCCAAGGCGTTAACCCCAATCCACTGCCCAACAATTGCATCAGCAATTTGTACATCCTAATTCCTTAGGATTCGGGTCTCCGGAACTGCGACAACTCCAGAAACAATACCAACAAAAGAAGCAATATGAAAAAAAGGGGAGCGTGGGTGGGAAGAAAAGGTAGGATCAGGTGACTAGGAGGACTGAGGTGGGACGGGACTGCAGGCTTTAAAAATAACCTTTCACGCCCCCACCCCCACTGGCAAAACCCAAGCAGAGGGAAATAATGAATGAGGGAGGGTGAGGGAGAGGACAAAGGCCACCAAACCAGCACCCATTCCTCCCCCCTGAATACGGGCAGAACTGGACCAGGGGCCACTACGCCCGCCTGCCTTCTCTCTCTGAACTGCCTCTCACCCATCTCCATCCTTTCTGAAAGAGTAAGCACTTACAGAAGTGAAGCTAGGAAAATCAGGGCTACATTGGACCAGGTGGATATCTGAAATACGGGATTTTAAAGTATCGTTATATTTTGCTGCATGGTGTTTGAGCCTGTGTTGTTGAATGTTTGCTATTTCCTGCCACCAAATATCAAAGCAGAAGCTTCCTCTGTATTATTCCCAAGCCCACAGAACACCAGTACCTGTGGTCCAGAGGAAAGATTCCCATCCTCTCATTTTAATGACTATGATATTTCTCTTATGCAAACTCTAATGTTCTCTCGAATTGTCTGTGATAGCAACTAGGTGGCCTCTTCCAAGGAAGACCGAGCTGCCATGAGAGCAAGAACTGGGACAAGCTCCTGCAGAAAGCAGTGGTCACCTTTTAGCCCCTATAGCCTCTCTCCCGAGACGAGGAGCCACATCTCCAAGGCTGTCCCGATGCCTTGGTCTTCAGTACATAGGTTTCTCGGCCCAAGTCCCACCCGATGCCAGAACTGGCTCTGCTCCAGATCCCAGCTTACACTGACGCCTGCGACCTGCTTTCCAAGTTTACTCTCCAGAGCGAGAACAGCTTCTCTGCTGCACAAATCCTTTTCAATTATGCAGCCGCCCTGGTCCCATCTCTGAATTTTACTCCAGTGTTTCAAATTAAACATTAAAGAACTACTTAAAATATTTAAACTAACTGTGATTTGGACAAATTTCTTTCATGAGACAGCTGTTTCAGAATAATTTAATATTTGCAAGATGTTAAAATAAATGTGACAGCCGGGTTGGCTGCAGGAGCCCTGGCTCTATTGGTGTGCCCTCCCAAATTAACCATTTTTTATTTAGATACAAGGGTGGAATGTCATTTTTAATTCATTTATCTTAACTTACACCTAGGGGCCTTCCTTTTCAGTTTGTGTTTTATTATAACAAACAAGCATGAAAGAAAATCAATGGAAAAAATGACTCATTTACACTCAGTCCCTTCATTTTTACCCTGAAATTCCCAAGAAAAGAAAAATGAAATAAAAACTGAAAGCAAAGGTCTCTCTTTACACCCTTTTAAAGTTTTCTCTCTTACGCGTACTTTTTTCATCCCCCGCAATGCCAGAATTGCTATTTAAGGAATCTTCTCGGCCTGCCCAAGCAGGCCTTTATCATCTACAGAATCCAAAGGTCAGGCCTGCTTGCGAGGGCTTCCCAGACAGCAAATCCTGGCGTCTCTGCTGCTCTTCTATGGCGACGGGACAGCAGACGTCTCCTTCACTTGCTCACCACTAGTGCCTAGGAGCGAGGCCTGTGCATTCTGCAGAAGTCTTCTCTCTCGTGAATGCACACGCTGAAAGCACGATTTGCTGACAATTAACAGGGATCAGGATGAGGCCTTCGGCTAGGAGCACTTTGGAACCCCTTGAAGTTTCAATCTCACGTGCGGCGCAGCCACACCCTACAGAAATCCATACCTGCAGCGTAAACGTGTGCCTGCTGTAGATTGTGGGAACCCTGGCTGTGCTCCATGATCCACTCTTATTTCCAGTGTCCCAATATTTGCTGAGTTTTGCACTGGGGGTGAGCTGTTCCAGCACTGCCAGTAACCCAGCTGAAGACATTCCAAGAGCCTTCAGCTGAGGCAGTGGTGCACTCAATAAAATCCTGGTGCAGCACAGTGCGACTACAAAGTCAAATGGAGACACAAGGCAGGAAACTTGCTGGGCTGTATGTAAGCTACTGCTGAAGCAGATATTAGTGCAGCTTAGATTTTTTTTAAAGTGATTTTTTTTACAAAAAGTAAATCTTCTGGTTTCACTGGTTCCTAATAAAACACTTTTTAATTAGTTTATAGATTTGATAAATATTGTGACTATATAATATCTGAGTAATGTAAGCAACAGATACAAACAGCATGGCTCCCTCCAAAATACAAGTGGAGTGTCGGCAGCTGCCACACGTAAAATCTCTTTGCAAGAGATGAGTATTTTCATCTTCGAATGACCAGATTAATATATTGCTCACACGCCGAACCATTTTAATGGCACATGAAGTCAAAATAAACTTCATTTTGTGGCAGAGGCGGTTTAAATAGAATCTCACAATGCAGATACCCTTCATGTAGTAGCTTAAGGCCATGGACAGAGTGCTAAATAAGGTGCTACCACAGAGTCTGGCACTTTACTGAGGTCAAGATTTAGGGCTTGGCTTGCAAACTCTAGCAGATCAGAGAAGTACTCTAATATCCGGAGACTGTTTCATCATCCTTCATAAGATGCTCGCTTTATCTTATTCTACTTTTCATAGAAACACAAAAATGACAGCAGAAGAAGACCAACAGGCCCATCCAGTCTGCCCAGCAAGCTCCCACACTTATTTTCCCATACCTTTCTGTTACCCCGACCGCTGAGTTCAGGGCCCTTATTGGTAACTTTTTGATTCCTAAATCGCCAATTGGCTTCTTTTTCTTAATGCTTTAAGGTGTGGCGAACTTTAAGTAAATAAGGTAATTGTTCTAGAAGGTTTGTTTGTGGGTAATATACTCACAGGATCCTTAGTTTCCAGCACCCACCAACTTTTACATCTCTGCAGCAATGCAGGATTTGTTCAATATTGATTTTACATAAAGAAAAACAAATCCCCAAATCAAAGGTGTCTGTTTGTCCGGCATGTGCATATTAATGATTTTGTTAAATTGACAAGTCTACCATACTATAGAGAAATATCTACTCACAACCTGCTTGTAACTCAAGGGGAGTATTCAAAAGCATCATGGCAGTGGCAGCATCAATGTCAGGATCTGGAAAAATCAACCATAGATACATTATTTACAATCAGGCTAATTGGTTTTATTTCTGTAGTATAGATTCAACTGATGTGCTGGAAGCAGAGGAAAATCCTATGAAACAGACTGCACGAGGCAAAGGGCTCGGATTTTAACAAATATTCCAATCATTACTGCATAATGTGTTTTCCAATGGGTTTCCAGTCAACCAGTTCTCCACCCACAGGTTAAAAAGATATTAAGAAACCCAGAATATTCTCTTCTGGAAAGGATTTGCAAAGTCTTCTTTCATTCTTTGTCGCTCCCCTCCACCCCTGCTCTCACAGACACCAAACCATTTGATTCCTAGTGCCAGTTTTCGGTCTCTCCTGTTCCCCCCTTTGCTGACAAACAGCACCAGGCAAATCTGCAATGCTCTCTGAAAATGTGAAGGCACCAGGAGCGTCACTGCAAGTGAGCTGAGCAAGCAAAAAAAAAAAATGCTCAGGTCCCTAGTGTGGGAGCAGTTAACAGTGCACTGGAAACCTGAATTGCATTTAACCCCCATGCAGGCCCAGCTTTTGCATTTTCATGTGCGAGGAGCAAAGCAAAACCCTCCACACAAAGATCAGAAGGAACGCAACCGCCAGCCGTCGCTTTTAGTGCAAACGCTTAAAAAAAAAAAAAGAGAGACCGTTCTTCTTAATCGGTTTCTGACTCTACCCTGAACTGTCAGTTGACAGATGGCAGGTTAGAAAGAGAGAGAAATATTCTTTTTTTTTTTTTGTAAATCCTAGTGAGCTACATTCACTGGCCTGGGAGAAAAAGCCGCAGCGCTGCTATGGAAACCGCGGGAGCCATGGCAACGGTAAACAAGGCCAGCCGGCTCCTGAATAGCCTGAAAAGGCCCATCTGACCCGGCCCAGCGTCCCAGCTGCCCCAGGGCTAATAGCGCGGCCCGCGCCGCCCTCCGATGAATGGAGCCGACACAAAACCCCCCCTCCTCGCCCATTACGGCCCTCTGTGCTGTGCAAAGGAAGGGGGCTTGTCGGGACGGGTCCTGAATGACAACCCCCCGCCCAAAAAAAAAAAAATAAATCCCATTTGCTGCTCAGGGCTCCCCTGCGACTTTTGTTTTGGGCATTGTGTGGAAAACTTTTCTTTCTCCCTGCCATGAAATGCCCATTTTTCATACTCTGTACTGTGTACGGTTTAATTTCCAGGCGGATAATGCGATGCGGTATTAGGCCCAGCCAGCTATTAATATTGTAGATGAAATAAACTGCCGGGATTTAATGAATGTAAACCTAAAATGAATTGCACACTGAAGCAATTCCCGACTCTTGAAGAGATGCCAGAAGCCTGCACCAGCCCTAATAGGGTGTTCTGAGTCACTAAAGACTTTTCCAATTTTGTGAACATGAAAAGCAGCGTTGATAAATAGGCCGGAGAGCTGGTGAGATTACATTTTGCTTAACTATCTTAAACTGGCCAACATAGCTGACACGCAGACCAAGTCCCCCTGGCAGATAACTGACAGGCCTCATGCACCCGCCTAGAAGGAGGAAGAGGATTGTGGATCTTTGGCCTGCATTTCCGAGCGATGCTGAAAGCAGCTTGCAGCATTAGGAGGAACAATGAGGTCCTGGCCCAAAGAGCTTACAATCTGATGGAGGCACCAGGAGGTCACGTGACTTGCCCCAGCTCTTCCCTCCTGCCATTTCATCCTTTCCCCCCCCGTATAAAAGTCCCGCTAGTGTTGCTCGGAATCAGGTTTTGCTCATTCCAGGCGATTTCGGTTTTGCAGCTTATGGTGGTTACCATATCCGCAGGCCCCGAACACTCGATGAAAACTGTTTTGCTATTATACACTCATGCTTTCATTCAGATATTCCTAGGACATGGATGAAGTTATTAAAAACAAGTCTTTGAAGTAACCTTCACATCTACACACCTAGGCAGCAAAACCTTTCCATCTGCACAACCTCCAAAATGATCTTTTCCTAACTTATGCACCACTTTGTTCCATAACAGAAGACCTTTTTGCTTCTTAATAAAATAATTTTAAGCAATAAGAATAACTAGCACAACATTTTAGCTCCTCTTTCAATGAGATGAAAATCATTTTTCTAAAATACATGCAATTATTTAGAATTGTAGGTAGACATGCCAAAAAGAACTAATGCTTTGATTTCAGTGTTGCTTAATATTCATCTAAAATTTGAGCATAAGTTGTTCCATGACAGGTAGACTTCTCAAATATATACTTATTTTATACAAACTATTACCACATTTTGAAACTAATCAGAGTCATAAAATTGATATGCTGGCTTGCTAAGGATGAAAGGGTAAATCACCTGCTTCACCCACTGTAGAGCAGCCGCATGCTTCACTACACTCCTGCCATGATAACACTACATTTCAGGGGGTCACATGAGGTCATTGGTAAATATCACAAATCTTGAATCCAAAGACATGCAGCAAAACTAAAACCAAAGGGCCTGATTTTAAAAAGCATTTACAGCTTAAAATTGGGTTTTATACGTGGAAATGCACTTTACCCGTGTAAGTGGGCTTTTAAAAATTGCCACAATATATGCCATTGAATTGTCCATTAATACACTACCTAAAAACCCACACCATAAAAGTAAACTTGATTTTTAACTTTTTTCTCTTTTTTGTGTATTTATCACCTTTATGTTTATACATGCAATACACACCTGTGTGTTTCACACTTAACTATATGCCCTATTTTTTTTTATATAGAAGATGTGATTAATATTGCTTTTTTAAAAATATCAGATCGGTGTGTGGTGCCTGCTGGGTTGAATGATCAGATCGATTGGCTGTCTCTCCTCTGAATTTTGTTGGAAGGGGAGGATCCTTCGTTTAGCCATGCCTACAGTCACGTGATGGAGTCCCTTTAAACCGGGACGCCGAACAGAGGAGAGCGGGTCCGCCATCTTTTGAAGAGGAGTGTGGAGTGAGCAGCGCAAAGATGAGCTCGTGAGAAGTCTAAATTAATGGATATAAAATGTTATGCTATAGGGTACAGCAAGAGAGTGGCTTCCCCTGAAGAAGAGCAATCGAAACCAGGCCGCGTTGGGGCAAGTGCAGCCAAGGGACTACCTCTTACAAGGATTCTATATGCTAAGATAAGTGCTTTTGCAGTTTGAGCTCCCGGTTTAACTTATTGGCGACCTGACACTCTCTGTTCGTATTTGTGTTTTCACACTGATTAATGATTTCCAGAAACTATCAAGAAGTATAATTAAAAAAGACAATTCAAAAAAATACATTTTTAAGGAATTTAATAAATAATAATTAAAGGGTGGATGGTGGTGCTTATGATTAAACTAAAGAATGGAACAAGGCACTAAGGGTTAGTGTTCCTTGAGTTTTATGAAGCGTCACCACACACCCATCTGATATTTTTTTAAAAAGCAATATTAATCACATCTTCTATATAAAAAAAATAGGGCATATAGTTAAGTGTGAAACACACAGGTGTATTGCATGTATAAACATAAAGGTGATAAATACACAAAAAATATAACAAAAGAGAAAAAAGTAAAAAATCAAGTTTACTTTTATGGTGTGGGTTTTTAGGTAGTGTATTATTGGATTTACCCCCACGTTAGTGGATAATATACAGGATTGAATTGTCCATAGCAGCGATTCTCAAGGAGTATGTTGCGACACACAGGTGTGCCGCCAAGCACCGGCAGGTGTGTCGCGTGCTACCGTTCTCCCGCTGCTTTTCCCTCCTCTTCCCCCTCATCGAGCGAGAGGCAGACGATCTTCCAATGCTGCCATTGCCGCCCAGGCTATCAACGCAATAAAGTCTGGATGGGAACGGCAGCAGTGTTAATGGAAGCTGGCAACTGCGGCTCGGCTCTCCTTTTCTTCTTCCTGCACTTGCCCCCATGGCCCAGAACAGGAAGTGATGTGTAGTGGGGTGCGCGGGAAGAAGAAATCCTTGCTGTATTGAAAAGTAGCGGCAGCAGCAGTAGTTGGGCCTGGAGCAAAATCAGAAGCAGACGGCAATCGGCAAAGGAGACAGCAGCATTAGGCCTCCTGCAGCCGATGGGATTCTTCTTTCTTGGCCTGTGGGGGCTGTAGGAGGCCGCTGCAGCTACCATTTGGGCTCTGGGTGGGGGCAGGAAGTGTGAGACAGAGAGAGGCAGTCAGCCAACCAGCCTGTAAGTGAGAGTGTGTATGTGTGATTGAGTGTGTATATGTAACTTACAGGCCGATACAGTACAGTGCACTCCGGCGCGTCCAACCCCCCCCCCCCCCCCCGAAACTAATAGCGCCCGCATCATGCAAATGCATGTTAATGGCCCTATTGGATATTCCTGCGCGATTCACCAAGTAAAATGTGCAGCCAAGCCGCACATTTTACTTTCAGAAATTAGCGCCTACCCAAAGGTAGGCGTTAATTTCTCACAGCACCAGGAAAGTGTACAGAAAAGCAGCAAAAACTGCTTTTCTGTACACCCTCTGACTTAATATCATGGTGATATTAAGTCAGAGGGTGTACAGAAAAGCAGTTTTTGCTGCTTTTCTGTACACTTTCCTGGTGCTGTGAGAAATTAACGCCTACCTTTGGGTAGGCGCTAATTTCTGAAAGTAAAATGTGCGGCTTGGCTGCACATTTTACTTGGTGAATCGCGCAGGAATATCCAATAGGGCCATTAACATGCATTTGCATGATGCGGGCGCTATTAGTTTCGGGGGGGGGGGGGGGTTGGACGCGCCGGGGTGCACTGTACTGTATCGGCCTGTAAGTTACATATCATGGTGATATTAAGTCGGAGGTCCCAAAAGTTAAAAATAATTTAAAAAAAATAAATTTTAAATCGACCCGCGGCTCGAAAACCGGACACTCAATTTTGCCGGCATCCGGTTTCCGAACCCGTGGCTGTCAGCGGGTTTGAGAACAGACGCTGACAACCGTTGCTCCTGTCCAAAAAGAGGTGATAGGGACACGCTAGTGTCCCTAGCGCCTCTTTTTACCACGGGACTTAATTTGAATAATAATTTTTTTTCTGAATTGCGCGCACAGGAGAGTGGCCTGTGCACGCGCCGGGAGAGTGGACGCTCGCCCGCTTTCCCGTGATTTTTACTGTATCGGCCTGTGTGATTGAGAGCCTGTGTGTAAGTGAGAGCATGTGTGTAAGTGTGTGAGAGAAAGTATGTGTGTGATTGAGAGAAACCGGTCAGAGAGATGACATATGTATATGTGACAGACAATGAAAGTGACTGGTCAGGGAGTTGACTGGTGTGTGTGTGTGTGAGAGAGAGAGAGAAAGCACAGAAGTGAGAAACCTGTATATGTGAGAGAGCATGGAAGTAAGAAGCCTGGCTTGTGAGGGTGTGTGTGAAAGAGAGCATGGGAGTGAGAAGCCTGCATATGTGAGAGAGAGTATGGGAATGGGAAGCCTGTGTGTGTGTATGCAAATGAGAGACACTGGTTGGGGAGGTGACTTGTGTGCATGTGTGAGAGAAACTGGTGTGTGTGTGTGTGTGTTTGTGTTTGTGAGAGAGAGAGAGTGATTATGGGAATGAGAAGCCTCTATGTGGAGAGAGCGAGCATGTGAGTGAGAAACTTGGGTGTATGGGGGTGTGTGAGAGACAGCATGAGAGTGAGAAGCCTGTATATGTGAGAGAGAACATGGGAGAGGGAAGCCTGTGTGTGTGTACGTGTGTGTATGCATGAGAAAGACTGGTCCGGGAGATGACTGGTGTGTGAGAGACGGAAACTGGTCATGGGGGTGTGACTGGGGTGTGGATGTGTCTGTGTGTGAGAGAGAGAGAGACACAGAGAGACTGGTTGTGGGCCCTAAGGAAGAGGACCATGAGTACAGAGCTTCAGCAGCCCTTGCTGCTTCTGGTGTGTGCTACTGGCCTGCACGGGAGAGGTGTAGAAGAGCTGCTGGAGGGGGTAAGTAAAGGTGGCTTTTTAAGTTTATTTTTCTTGATTAACTGCCATTTTATCTATTAAATATTATGTGATGTGTCTGCTGTTTTAAAATATTTTATTGGTGTTTGGATAATTTTAAATAATTTTTATGTTTTTAATTATTTATTTATTTATTTAGAAACTTTTATATACCGGTATTTGTGGGGACATCATACCGGTTCACATAGTAACTGAAAGATTGGAAAATACATTGCAACAGGGGAATGTAACTGGGCGGGGGAAGAACAGAAAGGCAGTAGGAAGGATAGGAGAACAAGAAGGTAATAACCAAAACAATTTACAATGAAAGTCTCCTTAATAAGGAGGTTACCTGAAAGGGGACTGCGAGGGGGAGTGGAAGGAGTTATTCTGTGTAAGCATGGTTGAACAGGAGAGTTTTTAATTTCTTTTTGAATTTAAATGCACAGGGTTCAAGTCGCATGTGGACAGGTAGTGTATTCCAGAGAACGGGCCCGGCAATAGAGATGGCACGGTCTCGGGTGGAGGAGAGATGTGCCTGTTTCAAGGATTGAACGTGTAGGGTGCCTTTGTTGGTAGATCTGGTGGCTCGGGTGGACAGGGGGGCAGTGAAAGGGAGGTCGAGCCAGTTGGAGTTGTGGGTGTAAATGGACTTGTGAATTATGGTCAGAGTTTTGTAGTGTATACGGGACATTATGGGGAGCCAATGTAAATCCTTGAGGATGGGGGTAATATGGTCATGTTTGCGTGTGTTTGTAATGAGTCTTGCAGTAGCATTTTGCAGAAGTTGAAGGGGTTTGATAGAAGACAATGGGAGCCCTAAGAGGAGGGCATTACAGTAATCTAGTTTGGAGGTGAGGGTAGCTTGGATCACTGTGCGGAGGTCATGGGCGTAGAGCAGGGGTCTGAGTTTCTTTAGTACATTTAGCTTGAAGAAGCCAGTTTTGAGGATGGAGTTGATGTGAGGTTTCATACTTAGGTTGGGATCAAGAAGGACTCCGAGGTCTCTAACGGAGGGTTGAGCTGTGAGGAGGTTAAGTTTAGGGTCGTTAGGTAGGAGGTCAGGGGGGTGCGAGGAGATGTGAAGGAGTTCCGTTTTGTTGGTGTTGAGAGCAAGCTGAAGGTTGGTGAGGAGGGCGTTGATGGCAGCAAGGCACTTTTCCCAGTGCTCGAGGGCGTCAGATATGGAGTTGTGAATGGGAATGATGATCTGTACATCATCAGCATAAAGGTAGAATTTGAGTTTAAGGTCAGTGAGGAGGTGGCAGAGGGGAGTGAGGTAAATGTTGAATAGGGTAGATGAGAGTGATGAGCCTTGCGGGACTCCTTGTTGTAGGGGGTATGAGGCAGATAGGTTGTTTCCAATTTTCACAGAGAACTTTCTGTTAGAGAGATAGGATTTGAACCAAGCAAGAGCTATTCCTGAGATGCCGATGCTTTCTAGCCGTGTCAGGAGGTGGTGGTGGCTGATGGTGTCAAAGGCCGCTGAGATGTCAAGAAGGGCGAGGAGGTAACTGTGGCCTTGTCCCAGACCTCTGAGGAGATAGTCAGTGAGGGAGAGCAGTAAGGATTCGGTGTTGAAGTGCTTCCTGAATCCAAATTGGGAGACATGGAGAATATCATGGTTTTCTAGGTAGTCCATGAGTTGTGAATTTACCACCTTTTCCATAAGTTTGGAGATAAAAGGGAGATTGGAAATGGGGCGGAAGTTGGAAGGATCTTTGGGGTCTAGAGAGGGTTTCTTGAGGAGGGGTTTGACAACAGCGTGTTTGAGGGAATCTGGGACTATCCCGTGGGTGATGGAGCAGTTGATAATCTCAGCTATGGTGCTGGATATGCTGTTGGGAATGGCTATTAGCGCTTTGGTGGGAATGGTGTCGTTGGGATGAGAGGCAGGTTTAAGTTTTCGGAGGAGGCCTGTAATTTCTTTAGAGGAGGTAAGATCCATTGTGGCCATTGAAGGTTGGGACAGGGAGGGGATCAAGGGTGGGTTAGTAGGGGGGGACGGGTTGGTGGGGGAAAATCTGGAGAGAAGGTTGGAGATTTTGTTTTTGAAATAATTGGCCAGTTCTTCACATTTGGCCACGGCCTCGGAATCTGGGATAGTGGGGAGGACAGGGGTGGTGAGGCTGGCGACGTAGGAGAAAAGAACTTTGGGGTTGAAATTATTGGATGTTATTCTGAAATTATTGGATGTTATTCTGTTCACAGCTGTTTTGAAACATTTATTCTGTTTATTAGTATAGTTTTACAATTATTTCTGTGTGGGGATCTATAGCTGCTTGCTAGTTCTGTTTTCCTAATAAGAGGTGTATTGGTTTTTAGGGCCTGATTTAATATTTGTAGTGTTGCCTTTTCATAGATAGGGTTGCTCCTGTTTGAGTGTATTCCATAATACCGGTGTAACTGTGTGCGGATTAGTTTATGTGCATTACTACAGATCCTGGGAGTATGTTAGGTCGGTTCTGTGTGTGTGACCGAGGTGAGGTATTTTACTAGCATGTAAGCGTTTGTATCAGTCTTATTTGTTGTGTTTTCTCAAGAGGACATGCACTGGTGGTAAACTTCTGCCTTTTCATAAGTAGGGCTATTGAGCCTGGTATTAGAAGGCGTTTGTGTTGCTGTTACTGAGATGACATCAGAACATCTTTTCTTGTATGGTGAGCTGTACGAGGAATGTCGCAGTTCTGCTTTACATCCATTATTGTGGGTGAGGGGGGTTCCTGTGGATGCAAACTGTAATTTTACATTTAGCCCCATGACGATCATGTGTTCAGTGTGTCACGCATTTGAGAACCATCTGTCAGGTGTATCCCAACAGAAAAACGGTTGAGAACCACTGATCCATAGGATATTCACGTGTAAGTGCACTTTACATGCATAAATGGCTTTTGAAAATTACTATAGCTGTATGTTATATTTCTGCTAAATCTGGAGGTAATATGTAAATGTAACACCAAGACAATAGACTATGAGGCCTATTTACTAAGCTGTGCTAATACAGCCATGCGTGTTCAAAGCTAAATTTGGTGTTTAATGTGTGTTAAAATCATATTATTGCGAGATACTGGCACTGCAATATCTTAAAAAAATATCCCCAAGGCAAGAAAATATGAATGAGCTGTTTGCATGTAAATGCATTTAAAGCAATTAGTATTACGACAGTCGTGATAAATCTCATAATCCACATTCATCCTGGAAAATTAACTGCAACTCACAAGACGTAGTTAACATTCCCCAAGAGCATTGTCAGGCAGATTAAAGAGCCTGCCAATGCTCTCTCTGGGGACTCCCATCTGCCCTGATCCTTAAAGGGGCAGGAAGCCCTTAGTGACAAACACCCCTTCCCCACATGAAAAATTCCCCTCCGCAGCTTCCCTTACTCAGCTCAGTCCCAAGAAACGTGCACGGTTACCTCCCATACCTGCAAGGCAGGAGAGTGCCCGGTCACTCCTGCTGCCCCGAGGCTCCCCTTAGCTCCACGCCTGAAGGCCACCCTGGATCAGCGGGAATCATTTTGAATGAGGGAGCCAGCACAGTGCAGGGAAAAACAGGCAATAAACCCTGACAGCGGCAGCAGTGACTGGGCAATGCTCCTGCCCCGGGGTAAAAGAATGGGGGGCAGCAGGGACTTGAACTTTAGGTAAGAGGTGGCCCAGGAGGGGCCAGTTTTTCCACATTTTTGGATGGTGGGCGGGGCTAAACATTGTTCATTTTCGGGAGGGGTTGGGGTGTTCTGCTTTGGAAATGGGATTTACTGAATTGTGGTATTCATGTACAGCAGTTTATTCAATGCTGCTAGAAAGAGCCTGCAGTAAAATGGTGCTGCTTAGTAAACAGGCCCCTATATACATGATGCACAGCTCTTCATTTCTGGCAGAAGGAAGGAGGGAGAAAGGCTGCAAAATATGAGGTCGTTTAAACCCTGTGCTATTCAATTTCCTTTTTTATAAGCTTGATATACCACAGAACCATAAGAAGAGCCTTCTTAATCAAGCAAATGACTCAGTTTAAAGAGTCACTGCAAACTAGTCAACTTCAAAATTGACCGGACTGAAATGTTCCCCGAGGATGTATAATGCTAAAATACAGTGCTATGGTTCTTAAAAAAGGTAATAACCTTAATGTTAAAAGTTATTTTCTCTCCAGTTGGGAGGTTTGCTTATGGTAGCTGTTAAATCCCATTCTCCTTTAACTTCCTGCAGAGCAAAAAGTGTGCAGTTCCCTGATAAGGTCAGCAAGAGCCTGGGTGAGAAAAGAAGTCCCTTAGCTTAAATGTTCCCTTCTATTTACAGTGAGCAGAGGGCATTACAAGCTTGATGACTGGGATTGGCAGCGCATGCCTCAAACCCTCCTAACACCAAATGATCAGATGCAAAGTTCTCGGAAGAGAAACAATAAGCGATGAAAGCTAATTTCCCCAGAGGGGGAACACTTGACAGTCCTTATTGTGCACTGCTGCACCCTGGCCCCCGACCTGTGAACACAGCAACTCAAGACCTTGCACAGCTCTTGGGAGCGCTCTTCTCTGTCCCCATGGGGAGCAACGCTGAATGCTGCCTGGAACAGTTACTTTTTGTATTCCACTGAAGCCCTACCAATGGACGAGGGCAGCCGATCCCTGCCACATAGCACTGTCTTACAGGCCTCTCTGCTAGAAACCAGATTTTACTGCTTAACCTTTGCACCATTCCAGTGTTAATCCAGTCATCAAAACGCCATGCTGACATTACAACCAGCTGCTACTTTACGCCACTTTCTGCAATTCTGAACAATTTTTGCAACTAGCCAACAATTTGTTTATTCTTAAACACAACTGCCAATGTCAACGTGTGGGCTGAAGTTTGTGTTTAAGTTGGGGGTTTATTAAGATGTGTGTGGAAATATTTACTCTGGTCTGTATGGTATCTTCAAAGGCCGCTCGTACAGTTCACGTACGGTCTACACATGACCGAGGAAAAGGAAAATTCAGCAGGCCATTGGAGAAATCTTCATTCTTCATCTAATTCCTTATGGAATGGAGCCTTGTTGTCATGAAAGCTCTTAACGTCCAAATTCAATTCTTTGGACTGCAACCTGGATCTATCTCAGGACATTATTGCTGGAAAAAACCCAAATCACACAGATGGATGCCTACTTTTCCAGCAAACAAATCTTCATATACAGCTTGGTGGTCATGTTCGAGATTTGATTGTGGGCCCCCATCTTTCACCTATGGCTAATTAACATTATAAGGTGAATTTTAAAAGCCTGACACGCGTCAAAACTGGCAGGTATGTGCAGAAGTCAGGCCAGCACAGGCTGAGCCGATTTTAAAAGCCACCTGCGCACGCGTGTATCTCCCTGCTGAGCTCACAAATGAAAAGTTCCAAAAAAAGGGGGCGAGGCATGGACGTTCCAGGATTTCAGCTTCAAATTAGTGCGTACATACTTGCACGCACAGTCCCCGCTGCGTAACTTTACCTCTGCTACGGAGGACGTGTAAGTAATAAAATAAAGATAAATAGATAGATCGGCGGGGAGAAGGGAGGCTATTAAACTAGGCGGGTTTAGAAGTTCTCTCGCTTACCTGGGCGAACTGGGGACGAACCGAGAAAACTGGCAATGGCGTCGGCACGCGTGTCCATTACAATCCCCTCACTTCCATGGTTAGAAGTGGCAATTGCGCTCACATCTGCATGCATTCAGGCTATTTTTTTTTAATATACGCGTATACTATAAAATGCCCGTGTCCCTGGGCGCAGGCCGAAGAACGTGCGCACGTGTGCGCCTGCGCGCCTGTTTAAAAGTTATCGTCCCTGCTTTCTACCACCTATGAGGGAAGAACACAAACCAGCCTAGGAGCATCAATTACCCTATCCTAAATCTGTTAGGGTCTTCAAACAGAGCTTGGTAGCCTGAACTTGCTTATCCATTCCTCAGCTAAGTTCAAACAGCACAGCAATTATTCTGCATTCAGTGTTTAAAAATTAGCATTCGTCTGCCAGGCTCAAGCAGGAGTCCTTCAAACATGGGACAGGAAGAGACAAATAAGTATTGAATTGCCGTTTGTACCACAGTTATAAATTTTGTTAAAGTAAAGCGATCCATGGGGGTTTTTTTTTTCCCTTCACCTTGTCTCAAGACACAAGTAATTTTTCAACAAAAACAGGATTGAAGATTATGGCTCGGCAATAATTATTGATTTTGACCCAAGACTGAAGACTTTCATTGTCCTTCTGAGTAAAAGCTACTTTAAATCTCACATGTAAAATACAGTTGGCTCAAGGACTTGACACAGCGTTCTTCACCGCTAAGTCCTCAGTTCAAATCCAGTGCAGATCTGTAGTGATCAAATGTCGTTACCATCTGAAGGCAATTCGGTGGCCTACCAGAAAGGAGTTAATGGCCCAGGGCGGTTACCAGCAGACGGGTGCACAAAAATATCCAAAGCACCATCACAGCGCTTGGTCCACCGTTGGCAGGCTCAGCGATGAAACTTAACTGCACTCGCTCCTTGGATGCAATCCTTCCAGCGGAGGAGCGAGACACACTGGCGGGGCAGCGTGAAGAAGCTTGCATGGCTACCGTTTCTGCCCAGCCTGGCCTGCAGACAAATAGGACCTTGCTTTCGGGCACTGTTGGCACAGCAGCCTTCATACGCAGTTAATGGACTAGAAAGTTAAAAATAACAACAATAAAATAAATCTAACATATTACCGCAGCCCACGCTCTGGCATACTTTAATCTCCCGAAATGGATCAACATGCTGTTTGCAACTGGTATTGATAAAATGAAGACGACTGCATTAACCCTGCACTCCACATTCAGCGCTCTTAGAGCATTGATCGTGAATGATTATCTACCTCTTCTCTAGGGAGCATGAAATGCACTTGCTAATGACCACTACATAATGGTACTCAAGACTAACCTCCTGACATCCTTCCAGGACGAGAAAGCACCTAGGAAGACAGGGGTTTTACCTCCCGCTCTCCGAAATTTTTGCAGCTTACTTCTCAATGCATCCAGCAGGGGGTAGGACATCATAAAATATCCTAAGAGCCAGGGAGCTCACAATCTGAAAGGCAGCCAGGAAGCACAGACACTGCTGATCTCTAATGCCAACTTTCCACTCTCTGCTTGTGAGTCCTCTCATTTGTAGCTTTTCCATCCCTACTGCAGCATTTTTAAGTGCAGCCGAAAACATGACAGCAGTAAGTTGCAAAGAATTCATTCTCTAGAGTCTTATATTTTGTGGATTTTTTTCTTTGTACCTGGTTTCACAATATTTTTCTTTTTTGCAACAAAAATATTTTGACACCAATTTGAATTCCAAAAGTAACAGATTATTACAAGAAGTGCCAGCAGTAAATTTCACCACACAGAGAACAACTGAACTGACTAAAAAGCTCTTGGCTGCCTAAATCTTTTAAATGAAAAAAAAAAAAAAGAACTATATTAAATAATGTCTGTGTTTCTTTCAGAAATATATCTAGTTAATAACGCACATTATGAGAATGTCTCCTCAAACAATGCTCACGTATTACGTTGTCTCTCTCACTGGCCCATTACAAGGGTCTGAAAGCCTACGGCTTGCATGCCTACCACCAATTTTTTGAGTATATCACCACGCCAGGCGTTCTGAAGAGGTTGACCGAGTGCAGAGCAACGCGAGCTGTAATCACGAGCACGCTGCAACTTTAAACTCCATTACAACCTATGCAGGAAACAAGCTGACGCTGCTCCTTTTATTACCAGCAAGACTTTATAGCATCACTTTGCAATGCGGTTTGTAATCAGCTTGTTTTGTTTTAAATATATCCACGAGGAAAGATGACAAACAATACAGAACTTAACAGTATCTTTACCCCACTTATTTCATTTTCCTATTCCAAAAGACTGGGTTATGCCACAGAGGTGAAATGGGCCAGCCTGTGGCTTGGCCTCTGGTTGGGGTGGCAGGGATTTTTAAAAAATAAATGCCATTTTTTTGCCCATTTATTACTACCAGAGATCATAAATTATAGTGCTTAATGCACCAGATTAGGTGTCAAGAAACTGTCTTGCCAAGCATGAGTTCCAATACCAGTTCTGCCATTAGCTGGATGCCTGCCCTTGGGTAAGTCTACCTCCCTGTACTTCAGTTGAAAGTCTGTCTTCTGCAGATTTTGTCACATGGGCACGAAAATCACCAAAGAAGATTCTCCAAGAGAGTAATGCCCTCATTAGCCGGGCTCGTTGTGTGTGCCACGTTGCCTTTTTACAACCAGAAGCCAAAAAGGTCTTACTTAAAAGGGGGAAAAGGGTGAGTCTAGGGCAAAGCTTTACATACAGTCAATTGAAGCATTACTGAAGCATACATTTTATATACCGCAATTCATTGCTACATGAACTGCAGTATATAAAAATGCTAAATAATAAATAAATAAATTACTGGCGGTATTTTTCGAGTGTAAATCTTAATGTTTGGGTTGAAGATTTTTTTCCAAATTGAAGAGTGGAGAAGAATGGGTATTTCGCATACAGGATTCTGATGTATTTTAGGACCATCTATGAAATGTCGCTATTAGTTTTAATTTTTTAAGTTTTACATTTTGTTTTATTTGGCTGTTTTATTGTTTATAATGTATTTATTGTTGTAAACCATTGCGATGGAATCCTAGTGACGGTACATAAGATCCAATAAATAAATAAATGTATATGGCCTTGTTGGAGACCTTATTGGATAAATGGAGGGCTGAGATCCTGTATAACGTGGGGGAAAGAGCAGATCTCATTCTTTGCTAGGATGCCAGGGTTTGCAGGGAATGCTAATCTGAGGAGATGCAGTAGAACTTCTTGTTAAGGGCATACTTACCCCGAGTTAGGTTATACAAAGCTGATGTGCTGCAATCTGACACGTGCCTTAAATGCGCTCCTGCTAGGGGAATCCTGGGACATTATTTTTGGTTCAAGGTTTATGGGATAAGGTGAAACAATATTTACAGCAGATACTTCATAGTACCTTCCTCTTCACCCGGGAGGAGTGCTATTTGACCAAAAACAAGCTCTGGACAAAGTGGCATGCCTACTCCTTCAGAAGGCTTGGCCGCTGGGAAAAAGGCCGTGCTGTCTGCGTGGAGGGATAACGACGCTCCTTCGTATTGGGCCTGGAGAAACAGTTTTCATGCATTAATGCAAATGGAAAACGTAGACACCACGAGATCTTTTAAAAGTAAATTGCACTTCGTGTCCTTATGGGACAAGCATTTGCAGTCACTTTCTCCCAAAGCAAGATGCCTGGAGATCACTTATCCTTAGAATGTGTACTTGTGGTATCCTGTTCCTCCAGCATGGCCATTTCATATTTTAAAATCAGTGGTGTGCCCCACAGTAAGGGATTCATGAGGTGCGAGATCTGAGAGGGGAGGGCTGGGATGCATCTGAGCCATGTATATCAATTAGCCACTGCCTACTGTAAGGCACGATAGGGAAGTTTGATATTTAAGCTTTTTCATTGGCATCATTTGGAATGGAAGGTGCATTACTTATGAACGGAGAGCTACCATGCACATGTTCATTCTTTGCTCTTTATATTGTTCTAATGCTTTTTCGCCTACATAAGAACATGCCATACTGGGTCAGACCGAGGGTCCATCAAGCCTAGCATCCTGTCTCCAACAGTGGCCAATCCAGGCCAAAAGAACCTGGCAAGTACCCAAAAACTAAGTCTATCCCATGTTACTGTTGCTAATAGTAGCAGTGGCTATTTTCTACGTCAACTTAATTAATAGCAGGTAATGGACTTCTCCTCCAAGAACGTATCCAATCCTTTTTTTAAACACAGCTATACTAACTGCACTAACCACAACCTCTGGCAACAAATTCCAGAGTTTAATTGTGCGTTGAGTAAAAAGAACTTTCTCCGATTAGTTTTAAATGTGCCACATGCTAACTTCATGGAGTGCCCCCTAGTCTTTCTATTATCCGAAAGAGTAAATAACCGATTCACATCTATCTGGTTCTAGACCTCTCATGATTTTAAACATCTCTATCATATCCCCTCTCAGCCGTCTCTTCTCCAAGCTGAAAATCCTCACCTCTTTAGTCTTTCCTCATAGGGAAGCTGTTCCATTCCCCTTATCATTTTGGTCGCCCTTCTCTGTACCTTCTCCATCGCAATTATATCTTTTTTGAGATGCGGTGACCAGAATTGTACACAGTATTCAAGGTGCGGTCTCACCATGGAGCGATACAGAGGCATTATGACATTTT
Source organism: Rhinatrema bivittatum (assembly GCF_901001135.1). Taxonomy (NCBI): domain Eukaryota; kingdom Metazoa; phylum Chordata; class Amphibia; order Gymnophiona; family Rhinatrematidae; genus Rhinatrema; species Rhinatrema bivittatum. Next base: position 16,510,641 of record NC_042618.1, read on the forward strand.
CCGTTTTATTAACCATTCCCTTTCTAATAATTCCTAACATTCTGTTTGCTTTTTTGACTGCCGCAGCACACTGAGCCGACGATTTTAAAGTATTATCCACTATGATGCCTAGATCTTTTTCCTGGGTGGTAGCTCCTAATATGGAACCTAATATCATGTAACTACAGCAAGGGTTATTTTTCCCTATATGCAACACCTTGCACTTGTCCACATTAAATTTCATCTGCCATTTGGATGTCCAATCTTATAATCTCACAAGGTCCTCCTGCCTCTACAGAATGTAAGGGGGGATTGCATATGGGGGAGAAGATGTAATCAATTATTGTTCTTTTACAGTTGTCCTGGTGAGCACCAGAAACAAGTGGGTACCAATGTTTGTTTGCAATGTTTTTTGCTTAATAAAATGATTTAAATTAAAAGTGGGAAATGCGTTCAAAGAAAAGTGCTGCAGTCCTAGGGCCCAATCTACAAAGAAATGTGGGTTTTCATCTGTACGGAGGAAATATTTCAGAGAATTCTCTGCTATTTGGATTCGTGGCGGGAATGGAACAGCATTCTGGGTAGCTGCTCTGCAAAAGCACATGAGGAAGGAAGAGGAAAATCACAAGACACCATGGCTTGCGGTGGCTTTTAAATCTATAGCGAGGTGCAAAGTTTCCTGCACAGTCTGAGACTCCTGCCCTATGCTTTTATGAAGCTGTTCCCAATAGATATGAGAAGAAATTGATGAATACACATCCTGTACAAGTGTTAGAATCTACTCTCATACTTCATAAGAACATAAGAAATTGCCATGCTGGGTCAGACCAAGGGTCCATCAAGCCCAGCATCCTGTTTCCAACAGTGACCAATCCAGGCCATAAGAACCTGGCAAGTACCCAAGAACTAAGTCTATTCCATGTAACCATTGCTAATGGCAGTGGCTATTCTCTAAGTAAACTTGCTTAATAGCCGTTAATGGACTTCTCCAAGAACTTATCCAAACCTTTTTTGAACCCAGCTACACTAATTGCACTAACCACATCCTCTGGCAACAAATTCCAGAGCTTTATTGTGCGTTGAGTGAAAAAGAATTTTCTCTGATTAGTCTTAAATGTGCTACTTGCTAACTTCATGGAATGCTCCCTAGTCCTTCTATTATTCGAAAGTGTAAATAACCGATTCACATCTACTCGTTCAAGACCTCTCATGATCTTAAAGACCTCTATCATATCCCCCCTCAGCCATCGCTTCTCCAAGCTTAACAGCCCTAGCCTCTTCAGCCTTTCCTCAAAGGGGAGCTGTTCCATCCCCTTTATCATTTTGGTTGCCCTGCTTTGTACCTTCTCCATCACAACTATATCTTTTTTGAGATGCGACAACCAGAATTCAAGGTGCGGTCTCACCATGGAGCGATATAGAGGCATTATGACATTTTCCATTTTTTTAACCAATTCCTAACATTCTGTTTGCTTTTTTGACCGCTGCAGCACACTGAGCCGACGATTTTAAAGTATTATTCACTATGATGCCTAGATCTTTTTCCTGGTTGGTAGCTCCTAATATGGAACCTAACATCGTGTAACTACAGCAAGGGTTATTTTTCCCTATATGCAACACCTTGCACTTGTCCACATTAAATTTCATCTGCCATTTGGATGCCCAATCTTCCAGTCTTGCAAGTTCCTCCTGTAATGTATCACAATCCGCTTGTGATTTAACTACTCTGAATAATTTTGTATCGTCCGCAAATTTGATAACTTCACTCGTCGTATTCCTTTCCAGATCATTTATATATATTGAAAAGCACTGGTCCAAGTACAGATCCCTGAGGCACTCCACTGTTTACCCTTTTCCACTGAGAAAATTGACCATTTAATCCTATTCTCTGTTTCCTGTCTTTTAACCAGTTTGTAATTCACGAAAGGACATCGCCTTCTATCCCATGACTTTTTAGTTTTCTTAGAAGCCTCTCATGAGGGACTTTGTCAAACGCCTTCTGAAAATCCAAATACACTACATCTACCGGTTCACCTTTATCCATATGTTTATTAACTCCTTAAAAAAAATGAAGCAGATTTGTTAGGCAAGATTTCCCTTGGGTAAATCCATGTTGACTGTGTCCCATTAAACCATGTCTTTCTATATGCTCTACGATTTTGATCTTGAGAACAGTTTCCACTATTTTTCCCGGCATTGAAGTCAGGCTCACTGGTCTATAGTTTCCTTGCATTTCTCCTAGATTCTCAATTTATGCCCACAAAACCAAATTGCCACATCGTTTCATTTTTATTCTGGCAATGCATACACCAATACAAAGAAATTGTGTGGCTGTGCAGAACCACAGCGACTGGACGTGGTCATTGAAAGGCATTAAAACAAGCATGCTGTGAGATCCAGGGCGCACAAATCGAGGGCTCGAACCCCGGCAGAGGATGGGTGACCTGGGGATGGTGGGGGAATATAAAGCAGAGGAAGTTGCGAATGAAGGCTTAGGGTGCCGGATCCTAACCCGGTTGAGCTGGGTGCCCAAAAGAGCAGGTGAAAACTGCAGGGCCCAAACACAAGGAAACAAAAAAAAACAGACAAGGGCACTGTGCACAGGTTTAAAAGTAAAACATTCCTTCATTCCGTCACATAATCCTGGCATCTGCTGCGAGCACATTCATTTCCCTTCATGCTAGTCCCAAAAGGAAGTCTACAGATTGGACTCCAGAACTCAATTACAATTTCCATTCCTAGAAGTCCCTCTCTGAATGCATGTTTTTCCATATTTTATGCATATCAGACAAAGCTTTCATTAACAGCTAGTAAATACAAAGTGACCTTTTTCTGCCTCAGCGTGATTCTGTTTGTGTAATGTAAGACGTATAATTTCCTAAACCATTTTTACTGCCTTTGAACAAACCTCCTCCCATGGCTGGGTCTTCAGCTGGTCCCAGTTCACTCCTGACCTCATTATTTAGTCCAAATATAAAACCATTACTGAGATTAAGCCACTGCAGGAATTCACTTATCAGAGCACATGGAGTCTAAAGGTTGTCGTAGTCACGTGGCTTATTTAATACCTCTACTAGCAATAGGAGTAAAAATCCAAAGAGCCAATGATACAACAAAATATCATCTTATTTTATACAAGTGCTTTCCACCTCCTTCATTAGCAAGATTCAAATCTCTTTTCCACCTTTCCATATATAACTTCCAAGCACATTTTTAAATGCTTCAGTGGACATTAAAAAACAAAATAAATCTTTCATCTGTCATTTCTTTCCTTCAAATTCTTTTCTCTTTCATTCTAATTCTTGATGACAACTTAAAAAAGCTTTATCACTCCCAGCTTTATGCATACTGGTGAACTGAGGTAGTCACAGCCTGTAAGGCCTTGGACCAACTGACTTATGTAAGGCAGATAAGACCCATATATATTAGCACTGACTGTTTGGATCCCAGCCAATAAAACAAACCAAGCTCATAAGGTACCAGAATTATGTTACACTTTTTCCGTGTCTAGTTTCTGTCCACAGTATAGCTCTGCTTACCCAACAATGACCTGCAAGGGAAACTTTTCCTGCAACTTCATCACAAAATTCATTGTCTGCAAAACAAAACTTTGATAAGCCTGAAACTTTCTGAAACAAAGTGCTTTGCACTGATGAAATGATAATTGAACTGTTCAACCACCATCACACACTAACTGTAATGCTGTACTGTAGACCAGTATCAGCTAAACTTTTCAGCAAGTTATTTGCAGTGATCTGTGTCCTCTGTTTTGCTCCTCTGATCAGTTTTGGGGCAGTTGTGCCAGATTTTTCTTGGTCTTCCAGTTCTTCCCTTGACTTCCATGTAACTTCAATTTCTTAATAATATTTCTGACAGTTGAAATTGCTAGCTGAAAGCATTTAGCAATTTTTTATAGCCATCCCCTGCTTTGTAAGAGTGAATTATCTTCATTTTCAAATGCTCAGACAGCTGATATTTATAGGAGCCCCTGGTTGTTGAAAGTAGACAGAACAACAATCACAACCTGAGAGGTTAGAAGGGTCTGAGTATTTGTTAAAACTGAGGAATTGTCTTGACCTAATTGAAGGCCGAATGAGTCAATCACCTTTTTGGGCCTTTTCAACAGCTTTTTTTTTTAAGTAGTAATGAATCAACTGGGAAGGGTGTCCAAACTTTTGTACATGCCACATTCATTGTTTTATTATTTTCAGATCAGCAAATAAACAGTAATTTTGCATGAAAATTTATAGAAATATTTTGTACTTAATTTTGTACCATGACGAGGTCATCAGCTTCTGTTCACTTAAGACTCACTGAAACATAAAATTTGACCAGGGGTCTCTAAAACTTTTATACACAACTGTACCTCATTTGATAACAATGAAAGATAGGTCAAACAAACTGTAGACAAGACTTTTTTTTTTTTATTAGACTCAATAAATCTGTGACTATCAGGTTAGTGCAAAATGAGCTAAGGATGATGGTACCTGAACATACAAATAAATTGTAGATTTGATTACAATATTAATATTTGTTTTTGAAGCTGTAAAACAGGGGTCAACAACTTTGGTCCTCAAGAGCCACAATCAGACTTGGTTTTCAGGATAGTTGTAATTAATATGCATGATATATTCACATACAATGGAGATAGTGCATGAAAATCTCTCATAGGCATATTCATTGTGATATCTGGAAAACCAGACCTGTTTGTGGCTCTTGAGGGCCAGAGTTGGCATCCCTCCTAGAAAGAGTTGTAAAGTAAAAGGAGAGGTGCATGTGGGGGTGATGTATTTAGAGAAGGCGCAAGTCTGGAGATTTTGAGCCAGAGGGGTCCTGGGGGGAAAGAGCGAGAGCCTCTTTTAGAGAGAGAATTTGACACACTATATATCTCCCACTGTAAGAGGAGCACTTTCAACTCAGGGTGGGTTTTGAGGGGGAGCAGTGTTGTGTTGGTCTGCCTAGGGCGCAAGAGTCTGTACACCCTTGTAACACTGCCCCCCCCCCTCAAGACCCACTCTGAGTTGAAAGTGCCCCTCTTACAGTGGGAGACATAGAGAGTGTCAGATTGTCTCTCTAACAGAGGCTCTCTCTGTTATGATATTATAGAGATGTTTAAAATCATAAGAGGTCTAGAACGGGTAGATGTGAATCGGTTATTTACTCTTTCGGATAATAGAAAGACTAGGGGGCACTCCATGAAGTTAGCATGTGGCACATTTAAAATGAATCTGAGAAAGTTCTTTTTTACTCAACGCACAATTAAACTCTGGAATTTGTTGCCAGAGGATGGGGTTAGTGCAGTTAGTATAGCTGTGTTTAAAAAAGGATTGGATAAGTTCTTGGAGGAGAAGTCCATTACCTGCTAATAAGTTCACTTAGAGAATAGCCACTGCCATTAGCAATGGTAACATGGAATAGACTTAGTTTTTGGGTACTTGCCAGGTTCTTATGTCCTGGATTGGCCACTGTTCAAAACAGGATGCTGGGCTTGATGGACCCTTGGTCTGACCCGGTATGGCATTTTCTTATGTTCTCCCTCTCTCTCTCTCCCCTCCTCATGGTCACTTGTGTGAGTACGCACATAAAGGCTGCACACATACGTGCAGTAGGGATATTTTAAATAATACACATGTAATTGCATGCACAATATAAAATTAAGCCTATTTTTGCTCGCGTGACCAATACATGCATTTATGGGTGCACGTGCGTCTTAGCGCCATCTCATGTAGATGCTATCCTCTTTCTATTGCAGCTCAACATCCTTTCTGCAGTCCTATATATAAGTAAATGTAGCACCTGGAGTATTGTGTTTGGGTCTGGAGAACATATCTCAAAAGAGATGGAGACAGGATGGAAGTGGTCCAGAGAACAGTGACCAAAATGGTATGGGGTCTGTATTGGACGACTTGTGAGGAGAGGCTGAAGGATCTAAATATATATACCTTGGAGGAGAGGAGGTCCAGGGGAGATATAATACAGACTGTCAGATACCTGAAAGGTATTAATGATGCATGAACTTCGAACCTTTTCTGTTGGAAAGGAAATTGTAGATCAAGAAATGAAACTCCAATGGAGATGACTCAATCATCATCAGGAAATATTTCTTCATGGAAAGGGTAGTGGATGCCTGGAATGCCCTCCCAGAAGAGGTGGTAAAGACTAAAATAGGTAAATGACTTCAAAAGGGCATGGGATAGGCATTGTGGATCCCTAAATATTTAATGTTGGAAATGAAAAGAGGAGAGCATAGTGGTAACCTGTACAGAGTTGCAGTTACTATTCCTTGACAGAAGGCATAGGGGTAACCTGAATGGAGTGGCAGTTACTATCTTTTACATTAGGCATAGGGGTAACTGAAGAGAGCGGCAGTTACTACTATGAGCAACTTTCTGGGCAGACCGGATGGACCATTTGGTCTTGATCTGCCATCATTACTATGTTACATGGGGTTAGCGGTCAGTGTTGAGGAGGAGGAGGAGAGCATCTGGACCAAAGAGGAGTGATTCCCAGGAGAGGGAAAAGCAGACCGAAAGCACATGTCTCAGACGTCTGCCAAGGAGAGCGAGGAGAAGGAAAGTGTAGAAGAAAGCAAGCAAGGAGGTGATGCCACATATACGCAAGATGACTGATCCAGCAAGCAGAACTGGAAGAGGCACGCTGAATGGGAAGCGGATAGGAGGTGCTGGTGAGGCTAATTAACTGATGCTGCAAAGGCCAAACTTGTAGGAATGGATGACAGGGGCTTCCTGATGAAAAAAAAACAAACCAAAAACAGATGAAAGCAGCAAAAGTGAAACTACTGTGCTATATGACTCCTCTACCAGTGGTGCCAACCAAACTCCACACAAATAAGAAGCCGGGAGAATAAGTAGCAATACCATGAAGTCCTCAAGTTTCGTCACCTCAAAATGATCCACTCACCCACCCATAATGTCCAGAGAGACAGCAGGGAAGATGCTGTCCATTTTACATCCACACAAGGGATGCAAAATAGAAACAAACATTTTGAGGGTTATTTCCTTTTAAGAAAAAAAATGAACTTAAACTTTCCAGTAATTCTCAGAGGACTAAAGGGTACCAGTTTGAGGAAAAAGAAATTGGGGATATTTACCATTTATCTGAAGCAAATTTTTGTTAAATGTGAGATTACTGCCTTTATTTCTCCCCTCCCTCCCCCCACCATCACACAAAGAATGCACATTTAATAAATCAGGTTACCTCTTTGCAATAGGTGATCAATTTAAATGGACAAACCTTGGCCTGGGGACGTTGTTTCAAAGTGGCAGAAATCTGTCATGACAAACTAAGTACAAACTGTGAAGAAGTGGAAATATTTTTTTAGTTCCAAATTAGCTAGAATTCTCTAATACTGTTTCTAGCACCCTGTTTATGCTCCCAAGTTTTGCATGGTGTATCTGTCACTCCCCTAAGGTGCTTATATGAAGCACTCCAGCAAAAATGAACTTAACATCTGTATTCTATCTGCTAATGAGCAATCATCATTCCGACAAACCTCCAGCCTGGGATTACGGTGTCTAGAATACTAATGTCATTTTCTTAATTGTTCAATTCATTAGCGATGCTCTAACTACAGAAATACTTTTGTACAGTACAATGAAGCTTATAATTACTTGCTGTCTTTTGCTAATTCCCCTGTACCTTTAAAAAAAATTAAATAACAAGCATGCTCTGTACCACAAATTTTGGTTATGAAATGTATTCTTTTGCAACCAGCGATATCTGCAGTTTTTAAAGCCCTGTGATACTGCCGACTTGAAAAGTCAGCTAGGTAGGCATGCAATGAGTGTCAAGTGCTCTGCTTTTTTTTTTCATAAAAAGCTTTTTGCTATATAAATGAGGCACTTTTCTGGATGCCATAGATCTGGATGCTCTCTAGCCCAGGTGGATGGGAGTGAGGGATCATGGATAATAAGCACAGCAGGGGGTTAGAGAATGGGCTAGGAAAGTAACAAGTCTTCCCTTGGCATGTATCAAGCCCCAAAATGCAGAGACACTTGCATCTGATTAAAAAGTTAATTTCTGGGGTCATGTGGTATAGCCAGACTACACAGATGCTCAGTGCACGGCAGGAATCTTGGAAGATCTTAACAGCTGAGAGGAGATATGATAGACTTATAAAATCATGAGTGGAATAGAATCAGGGAATGGTTATTTATCCTTTTAAATAGTACTAAACTAGGGGACACTACAACAGGTAGCACATTTTAAACAAATCAGAGAAAGTATTTTTTCCTCAGTGCATAAACTGTGGAATTTTGTTGCTAGAGGACGTGGTAAAAGCAGTTAGCATAGCTAGGTTTAAAAAGGATATGGACAAGTTCCTAGAGAGAAAGGTCATAAAACATACCAGAGATGGACAACTCCTGTCCCTCAAGAGCCACAAACAGGCCAGGTTTTTGAAAAAAAAGGCTTGTTTGCAACTCTCGAATACTAGAGTTGGCCATCCTACCATACACGAATTCATTACACAAAAGTACCAAAAAATTCTTTCTTCAAATGTCAAAACATAACAAAAATAAATAATCAAGATAATGAAATACAAAAATCAAACTAAATCATATGCATTAAACCCTAAAAAGCATCTAAAAACTCACAAAACAAACATATGAAAAACATACATCTACATTAGCTGAATGAGGGCTAAAAAAACTATACATAAAGGCAAAGAAACAAAATTATTATGTATATACACACAGGACAACGACAAGAAACACTAACAACAATATTCTGACTTTTGCATGAAGTTTCACAAAAACAGGAATCAAATTTTCTGCCTTATACTCTGTTTCACAAAGTGCAGCATGAGAAGAGCTATAAGTTGTTAGCCTCACAAGAAAACATCAAGCAATTTCTCACTGCCCTGGTATTTATTTAGTTATTGCTATTTATAGGCAGCTAACCGAAGCCCATAGCAGCTTATAATTCAAGCATACACAATAAAAACACATAAAACAAACAAGCAAAAAATATAAAAAAAAATAAGGGGTAGATTTTAAAAGGAGCGCAGGAATGTGCATGTGGGTCCAGGCACGCGCACATGGATGCGCTGATTTTATAACACGGGCGCGCCGGCGTATACGTGTTATAAAATCAGATGGCGGCACGCGCAGGGGTGGCAAATTTTTTCTAACTACACGCAGTGACACAATCGAGCCTCTCCCAGTCCACACCAAGAAAGGAGAGAACTGGGAGGGAACTTCCTTACCCCCCTATCTAAACTCCATCCCTCTTCACCTCTCCTCCCCAATCCTTCCTATTGACTTACGTTTGTTTTGTTGTATAACTTACTGCTCCCCTGTAGCAGAAGTCGTTTCCGCGCGCTGGCCAACTGCCGGCACGCGCTTCCCCAAGACAGCATCTAATGGCCACTGTCCCTCCCGGCCTCCGGCCTCCGTCTTCCCCTCCCCTTTTTCAGGACCTGGCACTTGTGCGGGTAGCGGGACTTACGCGCGTGGCCGGGCCCTTCTGATAACGTGTGCGGTGCGCGCAGGGCCCGGCCACGCGCGCAAGTCCCAATTTTCACACGTGCGGCTGTTTGAAAATTTGGCCTTACGTGCATAAAAAAACATTAAAAAATACAATAAAACATAATAAAACTTAATCAGCATCTCTAAAATGGAGATAAATAGGCTAAACAGAATCAGATCTCAAGAATAAAATTACCCCCTGTTTAAATAAAATGTTTTAAAGGCAGTTTTGAATCTCTTTGGGCATCCTAAGTTCCAGAGGGAAGGTGCTGTGATGGAGAATGCACGTTCCCTAGGTTCACATAACCTAGTGTGTCTAAGAGAGGGGACGAGCACTCCCTGCACGCATGAAAACGGAAGAGTAACAGGCACTTTAGTGATTTAATAACTTTTACACTGTAGACTTCACTGTACTGTCTTCATGCTTCACTGCAGATAGGACCGAGTCCATCTTTTGGGGAGCCTGATGCCCCATTCTCATTACAATACAATAGCGCTTTTCTCTTTTTTTTTTCTCGCTCCCGCTTCTCTTAAGAGGTTTATTTCAGAAGATTTAGTTGCTTAGGATGGAACCGTGAGGCTGGCTGGAGCCAAAGATCCTTCCGTGGAAGATGCGACAGCGGAGTTACAGAAGTAGCTGCAATACCTCGTTTATTGGTCATTTTATTTTTCAAGCATCTGCATTAGCCATGTTTGCAAGGGGTTTACATTTTCAGATCACAGAGGTCTTATGGAACTTGTTTAGTGCTATGCAGATTTTTCTGTAAAGAACCCAGTGCCCAGGCAGGGAGATGTCTGGCTGATTGATGACAACTCTTACATATGGAAGGTATTTCACCACCCTTGGCATATATGACTAAATTCAATATTTTCATGTTAAATACAGATAAATATAGTTGACATTTATTCACATATGAAAAAAAATGAAATATTATGGATGTCTAAGAGGTTGAGCGTTCTTGCTTTTTTTTTTTCCTTCAGTAGGATCATCAAAAGGATAATAAACGTGCAAAGTTGTAACTGCTTGTATGAGTTCTACTCAAACAAGAAAGGGAGTGACTACTTCAACAGGTACTGCCTTTTAAAGCAGAAGAGGGGTTTAGTGATCCCAACAGGCAGTCTACTGTATAATTGCTTCTGAGTCTTTGTATAAAGAGATATATCTATGTTCTGTGACACCTAGACTCATGGAGATCAACATTCAAAAAACCCCCTACAATGGATAACATCTGGTTAAAGATATCTGGCAAAGTTTTCAGGGATATTGAGCAGGTTAAACGTCCTGCTGAATATCCTCAAATAATGTTATCCAGGTTATACCTACATGGATACATTTGAAACCTGACTGACTTTTGAATTTCAACATTTAGGTTTCAAAGTTGTCAGAGTACATGTACCTGGATAACTTTAACCTTAACTGGCTAGATTCAAAGAAAATATAGCAGGTTTAAGTGCCCAGCAGGGAAGAGAAATACAACCAAGTGAGCCTAGAGGCCTGATCCCTCACTCCCCCACCCAAGTGGGCAAAATGGAGGAGCTTGTCCTCCAAGATTTAGCTATAGTACATGTATAGAGTGGATTGCTAGCCCTTCTCATTCCTCACCCCTCTACAGGGCTGGGATCGTGGTACACTTGTACTGTGATCTTGGCAGCTTTCAGCGCTGCTTTGACAGCAACAATGGATGTATAAACTAGCAGCACTGCTGTCAGAGTAACTCTCTGGAGTCTGGAATATGTGGATAAATGCCAACTCTATTCCAAACTTGATACAGGTAACTCAGAAGGTATCGCGATAAATGCCTCTGAATATTGACTTCATACTCATCTATGAATGATTGTTTCTAAGCTCTCTTTTGTTCACAGAGTACAATTTTATAATCAGAGATCATTTCAATGCTATTGCTGGCCCACATAAATATGGACAGAGTTATAAATACCTCGCGATAACTTGTGGGTGAATTTTATCATCAGTGACCTACCATTATTAGACATCTGGTGGATTTGGAACCTGGAAGACAGAGCTTTACTTACTTCTCAACGCCACACAAGAGTTAAGTCCAGAAGAGACTACATTCCCCCACAATTTCAACAGCTAAAATAAGGGTGACATCTATTTCACACCAAGCCCCACCACCTAGAATCGCATATTATGAATCAGGCTCTGTCACGTGAAGGCTAAAATCTTTATAATGATAAAGACTTTGCACCTACACCCAAGTTATATGGTTCAATTTCAATAAAAATTATCCAAGACTAGATACTGGGCCCAGTATATGTTGGGAAACCTCCAAAGTAGTTTTGCAAAAACATCTCTCTTCTACTGTTGAAAAAAAATTAAGCAAATAATGCTGAGAAACTGTGTTTGACTAAACAATTGCCAGAAGCCAAGAAACACCACATGGTAAATAGGACTGTCAAAAATAGACAAATAATGGATGCCAGCTGGACTGACCAGAATCTATTTCTCTATCAAAAAGCACAAGCCTGGCCTTATTTCAGAAACATATTTTACAGGTCTGGTGACAAACTTGCTAACACGATAATCAGATTGGTTAGAAATCCTCTGCCATGCAATTTTATATCTATAACAAAACTTCTTCAAAGCAGAAGCTACATTTTAAACAACTTTGAGCATATATGACTACGTGGAGATCTGTTACAGTATTTTACAATCTGCGCTTTATCAGGTGCACGCAGATTAAAAAATGTGTGCATTTCTGCTCCTCAACACATGCATGATTGTTGGGTTATGCACAAATACCTACAATGTATTCCCAGCTATTTTATATGCTACTAAAAAACAAATCACACTTACATTGCTTTTCTGTTACACAACTGCTAAGAAAAATGTATACTTTTGTAAACCGTTGTGATGGCTCTACCGAATGACGGTATATAAAACTCAACAAATAAATAAATAAATATGCTTCACTTCAGATATCAAAACAGTCAACAAAAGAAAAATGAGGCTTCAGATTACAAATGCACCCAAAAAGATAACACTAGGTGTTCTGCCCTCGAATGCTGCATCACCACTGGTGTCGGGTGTGATGCGGCTGCAGCATGGATATGCATCCCTGTTAGATAAGTATTCACTATAATCTGCATAGAGTTGGAGATATTTTGAAGATGTTATCTTTCACTGGTATATGATAGAACCTCAAGTGCAGTGGCAGATACTGTCTGTACCCTACTGCAGGCCAAAAAACGCAAAATTGTTCACCTAACACCAGCAGTGTTGACACCATTGGTATTTCGTTTTTGGGTGCATTTGTAATCTGAAGCTTCACTTTTCTTTTTTTGACTACCTACTTTATAAACATATGCACGTATAATTTACGCGCAAGAAAAATATAACTCGCTCACGTAAAACCCGGATTCATATGCGGAAATCGGAATATTTTAAACCATGCGTTTGTAATTGAAGTCATCAGTTTGCCGCTACCAGTTCACCCAATCCTTCAGGTCACTGAGACCCTCCTAGTCCTTCACTCGGAACTCTCCTCAGTTCAGCCACCCAACCCAAAGCAGACAACAGGTAATGGAAAGCTGCATGAATAAGTTGCCTAATTATTCAGGTAAATCTCTATAAAATAGCAACGTCTGCGTGCATCTCTTCGCCACAACCTGGAATGCCCCTACACCATCCCTTTTTTGTGCAGGTAAATGTGTGCGTGAAACAGACAATACGTGCGTCTATTTGATATTTATAAAATAGTATGCACGCGAGTACAAGCTGCTTACGTGTGCATGTGATACTGTTATACATCCAACTCCTAAGAGAATAAACCAAGACTTTAGTGACTTCTATTAAACAAAAAAAAAAAAAAGAAGAGTATGAAAAATTAGAGAGGGCGGAAAGATTTTATTTTTCACTTTAGTAATTCCACAATTAGACTGAGGGCTTGCACTAACTGAATGTTCCTATTACAAAGGAGGAGCTCTTGAAGCCATCAAAAGCTTGACCTTCGCCAAAGCTCCAAGATCAGATGAATTCGGAGCCAAGCAATACATAATTCTCAAAAATCGACTGTCCAAGCTCTGTGCCGAAAATGTTTATTTTATCTAAAATAAAAAAAAATTCACTCTCAAGACTCCTAAATTCCAAAGACAGACAGCAATGTTTCCTTTCCTGGGATCGTAGACACTTTTCACAAACAAAGCAGCTTAGGTTTAGAGTAACATGACTAGTCTGGCTTCGTATCAATTACCTAAACCCATGATCCTATAAATCCGGAGACTTCCCTCTGACAAAGGATGAGCTCTTTCTTCCTTGTTTGGCCTGACCCTACAACATCTGACTGTTAATTCGCTAATTCAATATAAAGTAGGGGTGGCCAGACTTTTATGGCAAAGGGTTAACATAACAGTTCTTGTTTTGAGTTGGGCTGTACTGATGACATTTCCTATTAAGAGGCAGAACATTCGAGCTGGCTCAGTCATCCAGTGGCAGTGTGCGGAGGACCCGGGGCTGTGAATGCTGCAAAAGACAGGGAATATTTGTAGGTGAAAGGGAATTTAAAATTGCATTATTTGTACATGATATGCTGCTGTCAGGATATGACTAGTTGCTAGTGAATGGTATATTAGGAAGAGGTGTACCTGAAGAGGCTGGATGGCAAATAAAGGCTGAAGCAAAGCTGGGAAAACCAGGTCTAGCTTGGGCGATTATCTCGGCATGGAACAGACTCAGGACCAGGAACCTAGGAGAGGGTTGTGAAGCAGGAATACCAGAGAGGTCTGGATGCCGAGTAGGCACACTGGAGCAGGACTGCAGGGTCGGATGCAAAGTGCACTAAAGCAAGACTCCAGAACTGGATGTAGCGCAGGAACAAGGCCAGATAAGCAGAGGTGTTGGAGGATGTATCCTAGGAGTCCTACACCTCTATTGCTCTTAGCAATGCTACATCTCTATTGCTCTCTTAAAGGTGACTTTTCAAAGTCTGGTGCGCCCCCAAATCAAAAGATGCACGCGCATGTAGGGCTTACACTCACCCGCTGTATTTTAAAAGTCACTTACACGCGTGCTCATCTCCCACAGCACGCACATCTCACTTGATTTCAAAAAAGGGGGAGGCGGGTTTGGGCGGGCCAAGAGATGTGCACGTAAACACGTACGCGCCTGGGCACGCACCCAGGTCCAGTACCGCGGACGTTTACTTCTGCTATGGACGAGGTATAACAAAAAAACAAAACAAACCACAGCCATTTCTGATGGGTTTAAAGGGTCTGGGGTAACTGGGGGGCAGGCAGGGGGGTTTCAGGGACCTACCGCTTGACTGGGTGAGCTGGTGGATGACCTGGTGAAAGTGGCAATGGCGTGGATGCACGCCGGTTATAAAATACCCTGACTGAAGTGGCTTGGTGTGTGCTCACTTTAAACTGCGCGTGCGCACATGCAAGCGGCCAGGCTATTTTATATGTGCGCGGAAATGATAAAATGGCCGTGTCCCCGGCCCGCATGCAATACTATTACAGATCAGGCCCATCTTGTGCTGAACCAATAAGACCTTCCTAGGGCATGTCTAACTAACTGGTACTATTCACTAACTGGCCAGACTGCAAGGTTATGATATGATATGATAGAGGAGTTTAAAATCATGAGAGGTCTAGAACGGGTAGATGTGACTCGGTTATTTACTCTTTCGGATAGTAGAAAGACTAGGGGGTGCTCCATGAAGTTAGCAAGTAACACATTTAAGACTAATCGGAGAAAGTTCTTTTTCACTCAACGCACAATTAAACTCTGGAATTTGTTGCCAGAGGACATGGTTAGTGCAGTTAGTGTAGCTGTGTTTAAAATAGGATTGGATAAGTTCTTGGAGGAGAAGTCCATTACCTGCTATAATTAAGTTGACTTAGAAAATAGCCACTGCTATTACTAGCAACAGTAGCATGGAATAGACTTAGTTTTTGGGTACTT
The DNA here is from genome assembly GCF_901001135.1 of Rhinatrema bivittatum. Lineage (NCBI taxonomy): Eukaryota > Metazoa > Chordata > Amphibia > Gymnophiona > Rhinatrematidae > Rhinatrema > Rhinatrema bivittatum. The sequence continues at coordinate 16,526,031 of NC_042618.1, forward strand.
GCCAGGTTCCTATGGCCTGGATTGGGCACTGTTGGAAACAGGATGCTGGGCTTGATGGACCTTTGGTCTGACCCAGTATGGCATGTTCTTATGTTCTTAAGGTTAGCTGGATAACTTGGAAGGGATAATTTACTGAATATAGATGGCTATCTTAAAAGATAGCTGGCTAGGTTTATGGCATAACTAGAGTTAGCCAGGTTAAGTTCTCCAGCTAACTCTGAATATTGGAGTTAGCCGAATGGCTTGTCCAGCTAATTTAACTCTGCCGCAGAATGCCCCTACTTAATCCAGCTACATGTGTCATCTGGCTAAAGTTTAGATGGAAAAGAGCTGGAAATAGTGAAGAGTTGGCATTTAACTGGATAACCTGGGAGCTATGTGGCTGAATGCTGCTGAACGTCCCCGGGCCTTTCCCTGTCTTCTAGGATCACTGGTTCAAGTCCTGTTCATTCACACCCCCCCCGGAGAAACAGAGAGAAATTACAGAACAGATGAAGCCGTTTGATCTCCTTTCACGTTGAGGCTTTCCCCTCGTATAAAGCTCTGAGAATAGAATGGATCCTAAATGCAGCACATGAAATGCCTGGGCCTTTCCTACACCTTGAGATTTCTCTCATAGAAACATAGAAATGACGGCAGAAGACGACCAAATGGCCCATCCAGTCTGCCCAGCAAGCTTCCCTCATTTTTTCTCATACTTATCTGTTTCTCTTAGCTCTTGGTTCTAATTCCCTTCCACCCCCGCCATTAATGTAGAGAGCGGTGATGGAGCTGCATCCAAGTGAAATATCTAGCTTGATTAGTTAGAGATAGTAGGGGTAGTAACCGCTGCAATAAGCAAGCTACACCCATGCTTATTTGTTTTTACCCAGATTATGTTATACAGCCCTTATTGGTTGTTTATCTTCTCCCGTGCCATTGAAGCAGGGAGCTATGCTGGATATGCGTGAGGTATCAGTTTTTTTCTTCTCCCCTGCCGTTGAAGCAGAGAGCTATGCTGGATATGCATCGAAAGTGAAGTATCAGGCACATTTGGTTTGGGGTAGTAACCGCCGTAACAAGCCAGCTACTCCCCGCTTTGTGAGTGTGAATCCTTTTTTCTTCTCCCCTGCCGTTGAAGTTATGCTGGATATGCGTGAAGTATCAGTTTTTCTTTTCCCCTGCCGTTGAAGCAGAGAGCTATGCTGGATATGCATCGAAAGTGAAGTATCAGGCACATTTGGTTTGGGGTAGTAACCGCCGTAACAAGCCAGCTACTCCCCGCTTTGTGAGTGTGAATCCTTTTTTCTTCTCCCCTGCCGTTGAAGTTATGCTGGATATGCGTGAAGTATCAGTTTTTCTTCTCCCCTGCCGTTTAAGCAGAGAGCTCTGCTGGATGTGTGAAGTAACAGTTTTTCTTCTCCCCTGCTGTTGAAGCAGAGAACTATGCTGGATATGCATTGAAAGTGAAGTATAAGAATGGAGTGATCAAGCTAGTTGAAAGGCATCAGGAATAGAGGAAGGTGGAGGTAGTAATTTGGATATTTGGTTTGGGGTAGTAACCGCCGTAACAAGCCAGCTACTCCCGTCTTTGTGAGTGCAAATCCTTATTTCCACATTTCCTCTTGCTGTTGAAGCTTAGAGTGATGTTGGAGTCACAGTAACCATGTGTATGTTTATTGAATAAGGGTATTGTCTCCAGGCAGTAGCCATCATTCTGGCGAGTCACCTACTCTTCATTGGCGGCTTCTTGACTTTATGGATCCACAGTGTTTATCCCACGCCCCTTTGAAGTCCTTCACAGTTCTGGTCTTCACCACTTCCTCCGGAAGGGCATTCCAGGCATCCACCACCCTCTCCGTGAAGAAATACTTCCTGACATTGGTTCTGAATCTTCCTCCCTGGAGCTTCAAATCGTGACCCCTGGTTCTGCTGATTTTTTTCTTATGGTAAAGGTTTGTCGTTGCCTTTGGATCATTAAAACCTTTCAAGTATCTGAAAGTCTGTATCATATCACCTCTGCTCCTCCTTTCCTCCAGGGTGTACATATTTAGATTCTTCAATCTCTCCTCGTACGTCATGCGATGAAGATCCTCCACCTTCCTGGTCGCCCTTCTCTGTACCGCTTCCATCTTGTCTTTGTCTTTTTGTAGATAATCTGAATATTAGAAGGATCCTGGAATCCAAAAATCACCTGCATAATTGACTAAATAAAAATATAATGAATTCAATCGGGTACATCGAGAGTCACTCTGATACCCAATAAGTATCACTCAGAGATCAGCTAAATCGGGTTCCAAATCTTTGTTGCCTCCTAATGCTTCCACTGACGGATGGTGTTTTCCAAAATTGCTTTATCAATTACAAATGCTACAATTATCACAAAAGGAAACTGTAACCTTTATTAAATAACATTTTCACGGAAGCACTATGGAAGTAAGTTTCAAAATACTGACTTAGGGGCCCTCTGGTCACTAAAGGGTTACCACCCTCAACAAATGGGAAAGCGAAATCTTTTTTTTTTTTTTAATAATTCTGTTTACAATTGGTAAGAGGAATGGAGCAGATATTGGGGAAGGCAGGTGAGCAGATGTCCTATATATATTGCCGCACCCTAGTTTCAGGTATAAAAATAAACTTTGGGCCAATCAGACTCTGCACCACAGGCTGCAGGCTCTTACGAGGGCCACATGCACAGCATGTAGGTATTGAACAAAATGATTTTTTTCTCATCTCTGGCTTACACTGTATTAGCGGCCAGTACAGGTCAGAGGAAGGCAGACTCAAAGAATCAAAACAGTAATCAGGGGAAGTGAAGTAATCAATAAAAAAATATAATGGGCTTCATTCAAAGCAAGCTAAATATTTCATAATACGGCCTATAAAATCAAGGAAAAGAACTCAGACAGAAACTCAACTTCAAAGAATACGCCATTGAGTTCTGAAATGTCAAAAACATCCACGGGTACTCATACTGTGTTGGATCCTACTAGACACTTGCAAACTTTGATTAAACAGATGACGATGCACGCTTTAAAAAGTGGTTTTCTTACAATAAAGAATTTCAGTTTTTGAATGTATTCCAGCCACATACCTACATTGTACACGTTGCCTAAGATCCACAAAACTTTACAGTGTTCACCGGGTTGTTCGATAGTTTAGGCCAACGCCTCCTTGCTGGGACCTTTGGAGGTAATTTTCAATAGGATTTATGCACATAAAAGTAACGCACATGGCAGTAATTTTCAAAGCCCATTTATGTGCGTACAAGCTTTTGAAAATTCAGCCCTATGGAGTGAATTTTCAGAGTTATGCGCATAAAAGTAGCAATTTTCAAAAGTCCATTTACATAAGGAAAACCCAGTTTTATATGCATAAACCCTTCTGAAAATTATCTCCTCTATCAATCTAAGTTGACCAGTTTTTGAAGCCCTTTTTTTGACACAGGATTTTGAAGGAGATATTTACTGGTGCACCTTGGTTACAATGGACAGTAACTCCAATTACACCAGTATATTGCAAGATGCAGCCCTGCTGACCAACCTTGACTATTTGTGTACTCATCCAAGACCTCATTTGATGCCTACAACTTACGTTTACATCTAACATCAATTGCTTTAAAACAAAATTTTTCCATTTTTGAAGGTTCCTTCTATTAGCACATTTCAAGAAACACCACAGAAGCTACCTTAGCTCTTTAAGAACATAAGAAATTGCCATGCTGGGTCAGACCAAGGGTCCATCAAGCCCAGCATCCTGTTTCCAACAGAGGCCAAACCAGGACACAAGAACCTGGCAATTACCCAAACACTAAGAAGATCCCATGCTACTGATGCAATTAATAGCAGTGGCTATTCCCTAAGTAAACTTGATTAATAGCCGTTAATCCAAGAACTTATCCAAACCTTTTTTGAACCCAGCTACACTAATCACATCTTCTGGCAACAAATTCCAGAGCTTTATTGTGCGATGAGTGAAAAATAATTTTCTCCGATTAGTCTTAAATGTGCTACTTGCTAACTTCATGGAATGCCCCATAGTCCTTCTATTATTCTAAAGTGTAAATAACTGAGTCACATCTACTCGTTCAAGACCTCTCATGATCTTAAAGACTTCTATCATATCTCCCCCCCTCAGCCGTCTCTTCTCCAAGCTGAACAGCCCTAACCTCTTTAGCCTTTCCTCATAGGGGAGCTGTTCCATCCCCTTTATCATTTTGGTTGCCCTTCTCTGTACCTTCTCCATCGCAACTATATCTTTTTTGAGATGCGGCGACCAGAATTGTACACAGTATTCAAGGTACGGTCTCACCATGGAGCGATACAGAGGCATTATGACATTTTCTGTTTTATTAACCATTCCCTTCCTAATAATTCCTAACATTCTGTTTGCTTTTTTGACTGCTGCAGCACACTGAGCCGACGATTTTAAAGTATTATCCACTATGACGCCTAGATCTTTTTCCTGGGTGGTAGCTCCTAATATGGAACCTAACATCATGTAACTACAGCAAGGGTTATTTTTCCCTATATGCAACACCTTGCACTTGTCCACATTAAATTTCATCTGCCATTTGGATGCCCAATCTTCCAGTCTTGCAAGGTCCTCCTGTAATGTATCACAGTCTGCTTGTGATTTAACTACTCTGAATAATTTTGTATCATCTGCAAGTTTGATAACCTCACTCGTCGTATTCCTTTCCAGATCATTTATATAATGATCCAACTCAATTTTGTCTCAATTCCAACGGATTCTCCTCCAAAATATTTTCCATTAAGCGAAAATCACATAATTCACCTACAAGTAGAATTATCCACCCTTCTGAGAGCCAGAGTGGTAGAGCCGGTGCCCCGGACTTAGCAGCGCAGAGTATTCTATTCCCGTTATATATGTCAACAATTGAAGCAACTTGGGTTGCAAATTCTGTTTTTCCAATGCATATATAGTTTTGGAAGAGATTTATCATCTATTTCATTTTTGTATCTAGTAATAGCTAAAGCTTCTGCTGGCATTTTTAACACCACCATCTACGGAAAATCGAATGATCAGAAAACCTTCCCACACTATTTAAGTTCACATTTGTATTCACTAAAGAATAGTTTACTATACTCTCAATTTTTGAGATGTAGAAGGAACTGTTCCCAGCTTCAAAACTTTAAAAATGAGTCCTGCCTTCAATGAGAGAAATTATTTAGAAAAGAATATCCCTACCCATGTGTCCGACAAGCACAGAAATGGGCACTGTACTCCAATAGAGATCTGCTCTTATCACCATGACTAAAAGCTATTGCACAAAATATACTGAAATGGTTTACACAATTTTCTCCCATTTTCTAAAACTCACAGTAATTATTCGTGAACATCGGAGCATAGTTTATGCACATCCTTGTTTCAAGAATTATCAGATCTGAATGTCCCATACTCATGACAGAAATTTGTGCAAATGCATCTGTCCATCAACTCTACTCTAGTCTATTGAGAGTCCAGTTATTGGTTTATTGGGACAAACCTTAAAGGGACATTTTAGATGTGGACATTGTTCTATCTGTCCTATTACATATCAGTTGAAACATTATGTCAATCCTGTTACTGGGCCACAGTTTAAGACATTTTATGACTTGTTCTTCTGTATATGTCATTTATATCGAATCAAACAGTTACCAACAAGGGTCCTGAACTTGCTGGTCAGTGAAACAGCTAAGTATGGCAAAATAAGTGTGGGAGCTTGCTGGGCAGACTGGATGGGCTGCTTGGTCTTTTTCTGCCGTCATTTCTATGTTTCTATGTCTTCTTGTCCTTTGATTTATGTGGCCAAAATGAGAACAGCTTTGCAAACCTGTTTAGCAGAACACTGAAGTAATTTAAAATGAAAAAAAAAAGATGGATGCACCAATAGTTGCTCATGGTACTAAACACGGTCACACATTGAGTCCCTTTGATATTTTACATTAAACCATGTCAGAGGAACTTTACAGAAGGTTAACTATGTTCATCATTTGTCTGGTCCTGAACAGAAATGTATTTATTGGCTCCAGAGGGTTGCACCTCTTGGCTTAAATGTTTATGTTGACTGGAGCCTTTTTTGAGATTGTAGACTGCACTAGAAATGTGCTTTGCCTTTTGGATAATTTGTAAGTTTTATTAATATCTTGATATGTTTTCAAAGTATGATTTCTACTTCTCTTTTCTGATGCTTGTTTATTTCAGATGTGCCCTGATGCTGACAGACAAGGTGAAACACTGGCCAAGTCTGCATTTTATGGAAGAATTTGGGATTAAAAATGTTTCCGAGAGGTTTAATTCAGAATATAGGAAATTGTATGTGTTTGAAGAATATTTTTCAGCACCTGCTCAATTTAAGTCTGCTTTTTTTTTGCACTTTTAGAGATTTGGACAATCTATTTAATATTGAGGATTGGATGCAGAATTTAAAAATATTTAATAAAGGACTGTGGAGGTTTTTATGACTCTCTTAAGTGGAGCACATTTTTATGCTGAGTTTCTGTCAGAGGTTTTTTTCCTCCATTTTACAGGACATTTTCTCTTTATAAGTTTACCTTTAAGCAGGCAGTTTCATGAATCATTTTAGCTTGCGTTGAGAGAAGCCCAATGCATTGTTCGAAGGAAGGTGGAGACAGGAATGTCTTCAGAACAAGGAGGAGAGCAGCTGCCTGCAGACACAGTAAGACTAGGTGGGAAGAGACTGCTGTGGACAGGGTGGGGAGAAGAAAGAGGGAGCCTGGTGGGGCCAGGGTGGATTGAGAGGGGGAGACTGGTGAGGATAGAGTTAGCCTTTTCTATGGTGAGCAGGGAAGGAGGAAGAGCTGCTCCCCTCTAGAGTGAGGCTCTCTGCTACTGTGCTTTCTGGTTTCATGGCCTTCGGTGTGAGAAAGGTTGGCCACCTCTGAACTGGTCTTTCCAGTCTCCCCACCTGCTACCGTACTACAGACCTTACATCCTCTCTGGATTTATACTTGATTTCAAAACCGATACTCTGGCTCATGCTTTCTTGCAATTTGATACAGTTTTTGCTCCCACTGTCTCCACTAAGAGGTTCTTCCATGTATGCCCCCCTCTCTCTCAAGAAATACTTTCTTACAGTGCTGATTTTCTTGCTAGCTCATATCGGCTCACAAACCTTTTAGAACTTGCTTCTGCTTCCTCATTAGGAAACAATGGGAGGTGGAGGCTCAAGCTGGACCTCACCCAGTACCTTTTTATTTAGAAAACTACCAGCGCTTCCAGCTATTAACTTCTGACTCTCTCACATTTTTAGTTTTCTATTAAGGTCCCTTGCTCTCGAATTTCCATTCCACCAAAAAATGCTTAACGGTTATGCATGATTTATACCACTGAGGGATCTCGCTGCGCCCAACATATCTCCCCTTTCCAAGCTTCCCACTCTTCTTTATCTTTAGGTCTTTAAGTCTCACCTCATAGTGCTTGTTATGCAGACTCTACACCATTTGGGCAGCCCTCTCTTGTATGACCTCAATTTTGTCTGCATCCATGTGATGTATTCCATGTGAGTATTTGAATGTAACTTGTTTTGAGCTACCAATGAAAAGGGCAAGCCAAATCTTTAAAAAAATTCTAACTGGACAGAATACCCACGCGTTCTCCTATAAAAAGACCTGTAAACTATTCACTTTGTAAAACAAACATCATATGCATGTTTATTCTTTCTGAGGATGAGAAATCATTTGCATCTGAAAATGTTGCAAAAAGAAGTAAGGTTTCGTCTTTCCTTAAAGAATGTCCCTAATCATCTGTTGTTCTAAGAAATCCAGGCTGTACATCTCATTGAGAATGAATGCTATTGTTGTTTGAATGGGATGGATATCTTAAGAGAGATTATGAACAAGAGATAGCTTCCAGCTTCACCGATCTCCATCTGAAGTACCTACCCTTTCAGGCCCACATATTCTATTAGAAGCAACTTGAGATGAAGCGGGCAATTTTCAGAAACCACTGAATGCTTGACGTAGCCAACTAGATTTTGTCTGGCCAAGTTTAAGCACATTTTCAACCACAACCTAGCTAGCTAGGCTGTGACTGAAAATTCACCTGCCAGTCAAAATCTACAGGCTAAGTTGGGGGTTCATTGATGTCTGAAAAGAGATTGTGCTCCCCCGCCATGGGCTATCCCTTGAGCTTTGATTTGCAAAAAAACCCACCAAGCCCATGCTGCCGCCCATTCTACCCGCGAGATCTATTCTGGCAGCCCCCTCCAAAAACATCCAGCCCCCCCCCCCTCACCATTCCAGAATGATTATGAAGGGTCTTCTGTCCTTGCAAACATGAGGCACATGATCTCCTTCTTGCCAGAATGGTTAAGCTATGTAGAATGGTGCCGCCTAGTGGTGCTGTGAAATACCGCAAGGCAATGCTGGCAGAAGGGAGTCCATGTTTACTCTGCCAATGAAAACAGAAGAACCTCTAGAATCAGAAGTTGAGATTCTGGAGGAGTAGAAATGTCAAAGGAAGTCAGGTTTTCCTTGTGGGTGGGGCACTGGACAGTCTTTAATAGATCAGTGGATGGGTAGGGGGTGTTTGAGATCTTTTTGGGAGAGGCTGCCAAGGAGTCTGTAATAAATCAGGGGTTGAAGGGAAGACAGTGCTGGCTCAGGTGTTGGTGGGTGATTATTTTGGGTTTGGGGCAGAGAAGGGGGAAGCAAATAGTAGAATAGATTTGCCCTACTTTGAGGGACCTGAAACAGGGTTCTCCTTAGACAGCAGAATGAATTAACCATTACACGTGGAAGATGTTATCAATGGTGCCAATATGAACCCAGCACTCAGAGCCCAGTAAAGACTTTACTGAATATGCATGGGAGAGTTCATCCATGCATACTGCCTTGTGAGCCCCTCAGTTTCTTCTGGAGCTTAAGCTTTAGCAAAGTAGTCAACTCTCTAGGGAGATGGGTGGGTATTAAGTATGGCTAATTCATTCTGCTGTCTACAGAGAACCCTGAAAGCAAACTTGCTTTCTCCATTAACAAGCAGGCATGAATTAGCCATTACATGTGAGGAGTCCCAAGCTGAGAATTGCATAATGGAGCAATTGCTTAAAGACAATCTGACCTAACCAAGAGGGGAGGTATGCTGAGACAAGTTCAATAGGAGATAGGATGGGATCCCTGTGAAATCCTCATCTCCTGACCATGGGGGAACACTTAAGCCACAATCCCACTGATGAAGGTGATCAAAATGAAGACCTCTGCTGTCTGGTGGGGAAAAGTCTGCAAGGACCTCAGAATAAATAGACCCCACTTCTTCCCCTTCTGATTTGTGGAGGGTCTTCCCTGGAGCGTCTACCACTTATGGTGAGGACTTACTTCCCAGCACTAAATGCCCTTGCAAAGTATGCACTGGGGTGAAACTTAGAGCAGCCCCACGATGCAGGTAAATTTCCTCCATCTTGGACAGGAGAGGTTCAAATTTCTCCTTTTGGTCATCAGGGCTTAAACAGGCAAAGTAATTCTTCACTAGCTCTGATAATTGGGCTCTCACCAGATGAGGGACCCTCTGTGCCAGAGTTCGAGAAGTGACATCGTCTTCACACACACAGATTGACTGATCCTCAACTCAGGGCTACCTGAAAAGCTTAAGAGAAAACTGGCACCCCCAGCAGCTTCGTGTGCTGTACTGACTGCATCAAGAACTCCCAAAAACTAATGTCATCGGTAGCTCCTTCTGTGCCATGATGCCCTCTGCTAGACTCTTGGATATGTGCGCTGGAGTGCTCCACTCCGATACAACTGAAAGATCCATCGTCTGCCACACCAAATGTGCTTATTGTGTCTTAAAATAAAGGTTCTGCGCTATTGATATGGATGACATCCTGGATGGCTCCAGGTCTGGGGAAAATAAAGGGTCCTGCGCCATGGGGATCTTAAGTTCCATGAAGGATATGAAGACCTGTGCCAATGATGCTGTGTCTCAAGGTATTGAGATGGCCCCTTCTCAGGTGGAGCTATGCATCAATAGTGCCAATGTTTTCTTCAGCTCCGAGGGGGGACAGCCCTGACGGGGAAGCCGCTTGGGCACACTTCCTGGCACCTCAACCCTTGACCTGAAGCAGATCCAGAAACTGGCACCATTGGGGGAGCTTGTCCATACTTAGGGGAGTGCAAGAGGGATGCTTTCTGCCTTAATTTCTTGCACTGAAAGTCTGATGACAATTTGCTCTTTGACAAGAAGCAGCTCTACTACTTGGACTTGCGCCAAGGCTTTGGGCTGTTATATAGCGGCTCATTCCTTAGGGTCTCCGTCTTCCAGATGCAGCATTAAGTGCCAAGGGAATATCCTACGACTGCTGTAGTAGTTGGAGGAGTTATGGTCCAGCCCCAAGCAACAGTAGCAGACAGAGGGTATATCCATGATGGACACGATACGAGGAGAGATTGAACAATCTAAATATGTACTCCCTGGAGGAAAGGAGGAGCAGGGGTGATATGATTCAGACTTTCAGATACTTGAAAAACTTTAACGATCCAAAGACAACGACAAACCTTTTCAGTCAGAAAAAAATCAGCAGAACCAGAGGTCACGAGCTGAGGCTCCAGGGAGGAAGACTAAGAACCAATGTCAGGAAGTATTTCTTCACGGAAAGGGTGGTGGATGCCTGGAATGCCCTTCCGGAGGAAGTGGTGAAGTCTAAAACTGTGAACGACTTCAAAAGGGCGTGGGATAAACACTGTGGATCCATCAAGTCTAGAGGGCGTGAATAAAGAGGAGGCAGCAAAACACTGCACGGAGCGGCAGTAGCCACAGAGGCATTCAAACACTGCACGGAGCGGCAGTAGCCACAGAGGCATTCACGGAGTGGGATGCCAGTGGCCAGCAGTTGGTGTTCCACCTTCACAGAGCGGAAGGATGGAGGGCTGCTATCTCTAAAAAAAAAACCAAAAAAAACAAACAAAAAAATAAAAACAGGGGTGGGTAAGAGTATGGGGTAAGGGTGTGGCCTGCTTGTTACAGCGGTTGCTACCCCTAATTGAGTTGGACGTTCACTTGGATGCAGATACGGCGCTGCTCTCTAAATTGGTGGTGGGGTGGAGGGGAATTAGGGCTGGAGGGTACTGGAAGCCAATAGTAACAGGTGGGAGAGAAAAAAAGGGGAAAAAAATGGATAAAGTGCGTAGCTTGCTGGGCAGACTGGATGGGCCGTTTGGTCTTCTTCTGCCGTCATTTCTATGTTTCTATCTGGCATCCACGGATGCAGGCCTTGAACTCGGTTACTACAGGCTTCTTGACCTTGGGCTTCTTCGAATTCTTTGACATCTTCAGATTTTCTGTTTTATTTATTTATTTCACAACTTACAATTTCTGTGTAAGGAGCTGACGAGGCAGCAACTGAAAAAGTAGAAAGCAATGAGCAGATAAGAGCAGTGGGCCCCAAGAAGTAGAAAAAAATTGAGAGAGACAGACTGGGATATGTCCATGTGGTAGCTTGGATGAAGAAAAACTAAGAGGCTTTTAAGGCAGTGTGCACGTGTGGGATCTCTCATGTAGGCCCTGTAAAGCCTTACTGAGCTCTGAGAGTTGGATCCATGTTGGTGCTGTCGAATTACAAAATCCACGCATAATGGCTAATTCATGCCTACTTGTTAATAGAGAAAGAACCAGCATAAGTTTTGAAAATAAAATTGCAGATAATTTTCTACCCACAACCTTAATCTGCCCCTAAGAATGCCCATTTTTTGGGGTAGCTAAATATATCTGCTTATATTTAGCTACTCAAACGGAGAACATTTCCAGCACTGAGGATCTAGCCAAGTAACTGCTTACTTACCAGCAAGATCCCTGTAAAACTTTTCCTGAAAAAGAATAATTAAACTGGCATTAGTAGCATGAGATTTATTTACTATTTAGGTACTGAGGAGGAATAACCTAGTGGTTAGAGCAGTGGGCTATGAACCAGGAGACCAGGGTTCAAATCCCGCTGTTGCTCCTTGTGACCTTGGGCAAGTCACTTTATCCTCCATTGCCTCAGGTACAAAACTTAGATTGTAAGCCCTCTGGGGATAGGGAAATACCTACAGTACCTGAATGTAAACCGGTGTGATATCTCGATTGATCGAATGTCGGTATATAAAAATAATTAAATAAAATAAAATACTTGCCAGGTACTTAAGGCCTGGATTGGCCACTGTTGGAAACAGGATGCTGGGCTTGATGGATCCTTGGTCTGACCCAGGATGGCAACTTCTTATGTTCTTATCTCCTGCTCTCCGTATCTAAGATTTTTTTTTATTTTCAGTCACCCTGAGATTGTCATGGATTGGAAGAAGGCCACATAAACTTTATCCTCTATTTCTCTCTCTCACTCACACACACACACACACACTTTCTGGCTCTGATACATCCCTCCCCTGCAGTCTTCCTTCTCAGTCCCCAGAAGTCTTGTTCCCCAACCCCTTCTCCCCTTCCAGACCCCCAACTCCCCAGTACTCTTGATCCCTAGCCTTCCACTCCCCACTAGTCTTGCTCCCAGACCACCCACTCCCCAGCACTCTTGCTCACCATTCCCCTTTCCTCTCCTGGACCTACCACTCCCCAGCAGTCTCTCCCCAGCCCCCCACATTGCCAAGGAGTCTTACTCCTCAGCCCCCTCTCCTCAGCCATCTTGTTCCCCTCCTATGCCTTCCCCACTGTCACTCCTCATACTCCTCTAAAATCCCCTCTCTCACTGCAGGTGGGGCAGCGGATTATTTTCCTTTCTGCTGTCCCCACCCACCCTGGCGGCACTACCACGACCTCTTCACTCACCCCTTATGCTCCTAAACAGTCAGAGGCGTGCAGCCGGGCAGGGTGGGCTACTTCTTCCTGCTGAGCTGTCAGTGACTGATGATGTCATTCGGCACTGGCAGCGGGGAAGAAGGAAGCGGGTCGGGCACTGCAAGGCTGCCAGCCTTCAATTCTTTAGGAGCAGGGAGGGTGAGTAAGAGGATTGCGATAGCAGGGACAGCAGAAAGGAAATAATGTGTCGTCCCCACTGCCACCAATGAGGCTTTTCCTGTTGCCAGTGGAAATTTTTTTTTTGGGGGGGGGGCATGGCCCCTGTGGCTTCCCCCATTCCAACACTTATGCTAGAACTGGTCTTTTTAATTTGTGTTGATTTTTTTTTTTTTTTGCTATAATTAAAGGGGCCAGCAAAATGCCACCTCCCCCTTTAAAATCTGTTCCTGAAACAGAAATTATCATCATCCCCCATAGTGTCAAGTAGGAGAACCAGATAGTCATTTTATTGGAATCTTATTCCTTACAGGTTTACAAAGAAGATCTACCTCAGCTGAAAGAGCAATGCAAAGAGAAACAGTGAACTGCTTCTATCAAAAGAAAAGTCGGATAACAGAAGGACTAGGGGGCATTTCATGAAGTTAGCAAGTATCACATTTAAGACTAATCAGAGAAAATTCTTTTTCACTCAACGCACAATAAAGCTCTGGAATTTGTTGCCAGAGGGTGTGGTTAGTGCAGTTAGTGTAGCTGGGTTCAAAAAAGGTTTGGATAAGTTCTTGGAGGAGAAGTCCATTAACGGCTATTAATCAAGTTTACTTAGGGAATAGCCACTGCTATTAATTGCATCAGTAGCATGGGTTCTTCTTAGTGTTTGGGTAATTGCCAGGTTCTTGTGGCCTGGTTTTGCCTCTGTTGGAACAGGATACTGGGCTTGATGGACCCTTGGTCTGGCCCAGGATGGCAATTTCTTATGTTCTTGTATTCTGTACTCCAGTAAACAGTATATGGTTACACTTTGTCCATGGGTAAGTACAGCTGCTTTACTCTGTGTGTGCAGGTTTGGTTATTAAACCTTCCTGTGTTCAAGCACTAATGTTAAATACAGACAGAATCCACCAAAACCTTTAGACGTCAGCTCAGACACGCCTACAGCAGAGTGGGACAAACCTTACTGGGCCCTTTCTCCTGTGTAATTTCAGGTCTTCCACTTTTGGCTGAAATATACCCATGAGATTGTCACTCAGGATTTCAGGGATGGGATACTTGATTCCTTTGCTGTTTGGATGTTTGCAGTCACAGTTTTTCAAAGAAACTGGAATAATATCCAGACACTGGTGAGCCGTGCTTATTGCTTTCCGCTGTCCTCAGAGGTCTTACCATCTAAGGCCCTGATTTACTAAGGCTTTTCTCCTATTCGGGGTCTATGGGAAAAACGGCTTAGAGTAAATGAGACCTGACACTTCACCTGAGGCAATGGAGGCCCAACGTCACAAGGAGCAGCAGCGGGATTTGAACCCTGAGCTTCCTTGGATCTCCGCCTGCTGCTCTAACCACTAGGCGGCTCCTCCACACCATTACAGCCCCAGTGGCAAATCAACAACAAATGTGACCCCAGAAACTGCGGAGGGCACGGCCAAAACACTAAAACTACAGTGCACTTTATTTTGAAATAAGAAAATGACATTGGGAAGTGCTCCCAAGGGCTCACTTTTCCCTGATCTTTGGAAGAGAAAGGTGGCCTTGGGTAGGTAAGGAACAGAATATCTGCTAGGGATAGATATTTTTGTTTGCTTTCTGCCTAAACATGCACCTCGCTAGTCCCTCGTCCACTGCGTCTCTCCTATGCAGTCACTAAATCATCAGTTTATATTTTCCAAACTGAATTATACAGCATCAGTTTCTGTTTTGCTTTACTGCGAAATGTCTATTGCGGCAGTAATATCCCAGTAAAGGCATCTGGGCTGTAACGTTTCCTTCCTTAGCTGGGGCAGGCTTTCTATCACCATAGCAACCAGTAACATTTCACATACCACAGAGTACTATATCATGTATCACTGAGGCAGAACAGGAAATGCCAGACCGTACTTAAAAGCCACCTTCTCCAAAAATGAGCCACTCACAGCAGTGCTCAGTGTGCAGCAGCAAAACTGGATCTGTGCTCTGGGTGATAGCTTTAGTGCTTCCATTTATCCTAGCACTGCCTTAATCATATCAGCCAAAATACCAGGCATCCAGTTTGACCTTGAATCTGGCAGAGCAAGATTGCTCTCACAGGCTGAAGCTCCTTACTCATTACATAAGAAAATGCAAACGCCACAGAATCAACTTCTTTGCATTACAAACATATAAGCCGGGGCTTCCCAAACCTGACCTGGGGACCCCACAGCCAGTCGGGGTTTCAGGATATCCACAATGAATATGCATGAGATAAATTTGCATATACCGAGCCTCCATGGCATGCAAATATACCTCATGCATATTCATTGTGGATATCCTGAAACCCCGACTGGCTGTGGGGTCCCCAGGACAGGTTTGGGAAGCCCTGATATAAGCTATTGGTTACACATACATTTCAGTTTCCCCTCCCCCCTATGTATGCATGTTTTTCCATATAGAGATATATATATATGCACACACACACCCACACCCACATATTTATTTATTTATCTATGTATCAGGTTTTATATACCGTCATTCGGCTTCATTATAAAGCCATCATAACGGTTTACAACCATGGGAAGGTTACAAGCATATTAATATGACTTAAGAACGAGAGACATCAGTTTACAAAGATTAACTAGAACTATCACTACGGATTGCTCGAAGGGGTGCACAAAGGGGAATGCCCCTTTGTCGCGCGACGCATGGCGCGCAGCACCTGGTGGTAAGGCACCGTTTAACGGTCCGTCGTTGCCTGTGATGACGTCGGGGGGACTGAACTGCTATCAGATGGCAAGCCTCACAGATAGCAAAGTGTTTGGACTTGTTCGTCCCCGGTGCCTAGCTCTCTTGAACTTCAGCTCTAGGCGGCCTCCTGTGCACACACCTATGCTACCCGGGCGTGCACAAATACGCGCTCAAAACGAGGTTGCAGCCGTAAGCCCCCAAATACATGTGCAAATACGCGCTCGTGTAGGCCATGGTCATACGCGCATAAGTACCCGCACAAATACGCGCTCCAGTCTAGGCTGCATCTTTACGCGTACAAGTACCTGTGCAAACACGTGCTCGTCTAGGTTGCAGACGTATGCGCTCAAACCTAGGCCGCAGCCTTATGCATATATTTATATATATACACACACATACGGTGGTCAGGTTGTCATACCATCTAGTACTGGACCCAGACACTTAAGTACATACTGAGCCCTAATATAAACTGATTTCAAAGACTACTTTTTCACGGAACATTTGTTTGTTTACATCTTCGACAAAGACTGTTGGCGTGATACGCATATTCTAAGAAAGAACCTCAAATTACTTCTCTGCAGCGATTCATCGATACTCTTTATTGGGATCAGATTTTATTTCATTTTGCTTCTTCTTCTAAAAATTTAATAAAGTATGATGTAAAAAATGTTTTCTTGCTAAGCAAGTTTTTTTATTATTATTTTATTCTGCTTTTGAGCAGAATACACACTTTCTTCATTTCCGTCCTTTAGCCACGGTGATCCTTTGGCCCTGATTTCAAAAGCATTTAAATGTGTAAAACTGGGCTTTACGCATGAAATTGCACTTTGCTTTTGATAAGGAGTGGAGGAGAGCAGAGTTGCTTACTTATAACAGGTGCTCTCGGGGACAGCAGGATGTTAGTCCTCACACATGGGTGACATCATCAACACCAGGCAAGCCCAGTACGCCCCATAACACGTGTCCACTCAGGGTCCCTCTTCAGTTTTATAACATAGCATTATATATAAAGCAACAAATAGGAGAAACCTAACTCTATGGGGTGGCGGGCGGGTTTTGTGAGGACTAACATCCTACTGACCTCGGAGAATACCTGTTAAGGTAAGCAACTCTTCTTTCTCGGAGGACCAAGCAGGATGGCAGTCCTCACACATGGGTACAGGCTGCTCCCCAACATAAAAGGGGACCAACAGACACCCTACCAGGAGCCAATGGGCACAACAACAATGGTGCTGTTGGAAACAAGAGGGGGAGACAGCCTGAACCTAAACATTGGGCCCTAGGCGGGAGAGAGTTCTACATCTCAAACAGATTCCGAAGGATTGATTGGCTAAACCTACTGTCATGTCAGCCATCCCTATCCAAGCAACAGTGAGATGTTAATGTGTGGCGAAAACTCCATGTCGCAGCCTCGTAGATCTCCACAGGAACTGCTTGCAACTGGGCCACCGATGCTGTCATGGCTCTGACAGAATGAGCCTTGACATGACTCCCAAGATGCAGTCCTACCTGGGCATAACAGAAGAGATGCAATCTGCTAGCCAACTGGATAGTGTCTGTTTGGCAACAGCAATGCCCAACCTATTCCTATCAAAAGAAACAAATGGAGAAATTACTTACCTGATAATTTCGTTTTCCTTAGTGTAGACCAGTGGTTCTCAACCGGTGTGTTGCGACACACCAGTGTGTTGCCAAGAACACGCAGGTGTGTCACCACACTTCCCGGTCCCCTGCTGACCTAGCTGCTCCCCCTCCTGAGCAAAATAGGTCCTCTGCCCGGGCTTAAAATGCTGATAGCCCGGGCGAAATGCGGCAGGAGAGCTGGAGTCAGCAGCACCCGGCATGCTCTCTTCTTCCCGCCCCCACCCCCCACAGCCCGGAAGAGGAAGTGGTGAGCAGCGGGTGCGTGCACGGGAAAGAGAGACCATGCTAGTGCAGGCAGCATCGGCCCGAAGAAAAGAAGAGAAGCGCAGCCTGAGGAATGAGCTGCTTGGCTCGGAGAAAAACAAAGAACGTCGTCAACCCCCGCGGCCGATGGGACTCCCTTCTCCGCGAGGGCTGAAAATGAAGTAGGTTGCTGCTGCCTTTAGGGTTAGAAGCGGAGGAGGCTGCTGCTGCCGCTAGTTCGGGGGAAGGGGGGAGAGTGAGTGAATGGGCAAGTGTATGTGTGAGAGAGAGAGTATGTATGTGAATGATTGAGAGCATGTACATGTGAAAGAGTACGTGTGTGATTGAGAGCTGGTTTAGGTGAGGGAGCATGTGAGTATGTGATTGAGAGCCTGTGTGTAAATGAGAGAGAGCATGTTTGTAAGCATGCGAATGAGAGTCTGTGTGTAAGAGAAAAAGACAGCATGTATATGTGTGATTGAAAGCCTGTGTGTGTAAGCCTGAAACGATAGACAGCATGTGTGTACATGTGTAATTAAGAGCCTATATAAGTGAGAGAGAAAAAGCACGTGTATATGTGAGCGATTGAGAGCCAGTGTGAGAGAGAGAGAGAGAGAGGAGAAAGTTGCAAGCAAACCATCCTTCCTCTTGCTAATTCAAAACAATCTCAGGGCACCTGGATATCAAACGTTGCCAGGTATGCAGAGCAAAAAATTGTTTGTATCCTTATTATTTTTCATTACTGGGTCTTTGTGTCTGCTATTTTGAAATATTTTATTGCTATCTAAAAAATTTGATGAGTTTTTAATTATTGGATATTCCATTCATCAGCTGTTTGAAATAATCTGTTCTTTTGGTTAGTATGGTTTTACTGCTACTGATTTTATATTTCTTGATTTGTTTTATAAGGATGGGTGATGTTTCTTTTTTTTCCTTTGTTACACTGCATACAGAGACTCTGGCTTGTTGCGGTTTCCAATTCAGTTTTTGTCTGCATGCTTCTAGTTATGCGTTTTGGTCTCTTTATTCTTTGTTAGGTGAGGGTCAGCACATGTGATTCAGGTGAGGTTTTCTGCTGGAGTGTAGTTTCTGTGTAGGGCTCTATAGCAGCCTGACTTGGTCTGTTTTCCTAATAGGAGATGCATTGGTATCTTAAGGCCTGGTGTAATAATTTTCAGTGTTGCCTTTTCTTAGATAATGTGGTTACTGTTAAATGCTGGAAATTGGTGCTGTTTTGATGTGGGATGTTTACTGTTTATGCAATTTCTGTTCAGACAGAATATGTATCTTTTTCTTGTGTCATTCTTAACAATAAAAATAATACTGGATATTTATTTTGTATTTCCGTCGTAAATTGTAATGAGCAGTGTGTCACACATGTGAGCGTGGTCTGTCAGGTGTGTCACGATGGGAAAAAGGTTGAGAACCACTGGTGTAGACAGATGGACTCAGGACCAATGGGTATAGTGTACTCCTGATAGCAGATGGGAGACAAAGTCAGATTTCAAAGCTGACATCAGCCTACATATAACCCATGCAGGAAGCTTAGCTCTTCAGTATTCTCTTCGAAAAGCAATTGTGGATATATGTGTGCTCTAATAACTTGATTAACTTGGTTAACTTGATTAACTAGGACTTGCTCAACTTATTTCCAAATTGGAGACCGCCAGTGCACTCAACCGAATAACACCGACACCTGGCAACTAGGGTGTCTTGAACTAGGGATAATACCCTGGCTTACCCGTGCTTGTCTTGTTCTCGGTGTTTTGTCACCTGAGTTTTCTGGATTCTGGGGCAGCCGTGGGCGGGATGCTGAGTCCATCTATCTACATTAAGGAAAACGAAATTATCAGGTAAGTAATTTCTCCATTTCCTAGCATGTAGCCAGATGGACTCAGGACCAATGGGATGAAAAAAAGCTACTCCCGAACAGGGTGGGAGGCTGCCCGTGGCCCACTTAGCACTGCCCTTGCAAAGGTTGTGTCCTCCTGGACCTGGACATCCAGGCAGTAGAACTTGGAGAAGGTGTGTATGGAGGATCACATCGCTGCCCGACAGATCTCGTTGGGCGACAGCATCTTGGTTTCCGCCCAGGACACTGCCTGGGCCCTTGTTGAATGGGCCTTGACTCGCAGAGGTGGAGGCTTCCCTGCCTCTACAAAGGCTGCCTTTGATCCAGCGGGCTTTGGTTGCCCGCGAGGCCGCTTCCCCCTCTTTCTTCCTGTTGTGAAGGACGAATAGGTATTGGACTAGGAGTCTGCCGACATTAAGATGGCAAAGAAGGCGTGAGTCTTCCGCATCCTTATGTTCGTCTGGAGATGGTAGCGAGATGGTTTGGTTTAGATGAAATTGAGAAACCACTTTCGGTAGAAAGGAGGGGACAGTGTGTGGCTGTATGGCTCCCGGTGTGAACCTGAAGATGCGACGGGCTGAACATATTGCCACTAGGAATGCAGTCTTCAAGGTCAGGAGCCATAGTGACAGACTGCGTGTTAGTCTGAAGGAAGTTCCCACGAGGAAGTCTAGATTCCATAGGGGTACCGGCCACTTTAGCGGTGGTCGGATTTGTTTGACCCCTCAGGAAATGGGAAACATATGGATGGGTTGATAGGGTGATGCCGTCCACTTTGGCTCTAAAGCAGGCCAGTGCAGCCACCTGAACCTTGAGGGAGTTGAGAGACAATCCTTTCTTCAAGCCGTCCTGCAGAAATTACAGGATCATGGGGATTTTGACTGTCCACGGGAGGATCTCACGGTTCTTACACCAGGCTTCGAATACTCTCCATATTCGTATGTAAGCTAGTGATGTGGAGAACTTGCATGCTCGAAGCAAGGTGTCAATCACTGCCTTAGAGTATCCGCTTTTCTTCAGGCGAGTCCTCTCAAGCGCCAGACCGTAAGAGAGAATCGAGTCGGGTCTTCGTGGAGGATCGGTCCTTGCGTGGAGGTAAGCACAGAGGGTTCCCCACAAGAAGTCTTCGCATGTCTGCGTACCATGGCCTTCTTGGCCAGTCCGGGGCCACTAGAAGTACTACTCCCCTGTGGTGTTCTATCTTGCGGATGATCCTGCCCAGTAGTGGCCATGGGGGAAAGGCATACAGCAGGTCTTCCTGTGGCCAGGTCTGGGCAAGGGCGTCGATTCCCCGGGATTGTGGCTCTCGTCTGAGGCTGAAGAACTTGGGAACTTGGGCAATGGACCGGGTTGCCAGGAGATCCATGGCTGGGGTTCCCCAGCGGTTTACTATCAACTGGAAGGTTGTGAACGACAGCGGCCATTCCCCTGGGTCTGGACTCTCTCTGCTGAGGTAGTCCACAAAGATGTGGTCTTTTCCTGCGATGTGGGTGGCTGATATCCCTTGCAGGTTTGTTTCCACCCTTGCCATGAGGGGATCTATCTCCAGGGACACCTGTTGGCTTCTGGTTCCTCCCTGGCGATTGATGTAGGCAACTGTTGTGGCACTGTCCGACATGACTCTGACAGACTCGCCCCGGAGACTGTGGATGAATCGCAGGCAGGCTAGTCTGACTGCTCGGGCTTCCAGTCGGTTTATGTTCCATCCCGCCTTTTCCTTGTCCCATTGACCCTGGGCCGTCAGTTCCTGACAGTGAGCTCCCCACCCTCGCAGGCTTGCATCCATGGTGAGAAAGATCCAGTCTGGTGGGGATAGTTTTACTCCCTTGCTCAGATGGTCTTCCGGTAGCCACCACTGGAGCTAGGTCTGAACCTCTGCTGGTAGCTGGAGGTGAAAGGAGTAGTTCTGCGACGTCTATTTCCATCGTGACAGTAGGGAACGTTGGACTGGGTGCATGTGAGCCCTTGCCCATGGAACGACTGAGACCGAGGAATTGGAGGTAGTCCCATAGCTTTGGGGCGAGCATAGTTCAACAGTTTTCGCAGCTGACCCATCAGTTTCCTTCTCCTTGGAGAAGGAAGGACAACCTTGCCTTGCTTGGTGTTGAACCGGACTCCCAGGTACTCTAGTGATTGGGAGGGCTGCAGGCAGCTTTTGGCTGTGTTGAAAACCCACCCGAAATTCTGCAGCAGATTCTTGACTCTGGTGGTCGCCTGGTGACTTTCCTCTAGAGATTTTGCCCTGATTAGCCAATCGTCCAGGTAAGGATGTACGAGGATTCCTTCTTTCCTCAGTGTTGCCGCCAGTACCACCATGATTTTGGTGAAGGTCTGAGGGGCGGTGGCTAGTCCAAAAGGTAGCGCCCGGAACTGGAAATGATAGTCCAGTATCGCAAAGCATTGGAAGTGCTGATGGTCTTGATGGACCGGTATGTGAAGATAGGCTTCGGATAGATCCAGTGAGGTCGGGAATTCTCCCGGCTGTACTGCCCATGCGGAAGTGTGGTACCCTCAGGTAATGATTGACGGACTTGAGGTCCAGGATGGGCCGAAATGTTCCTCCCTTCTTGGGAACGATAAAATAGATGGAATAGTGACCAGTATTTTGTTGGTGCATGGGCGCCGGAGTTATTGCCTTTAGGCTGAGTAGTTTCGTCAGTGTGGTTTCCACTGCCGTCCTCTTGGATAGGGCGTGGCATGGTGATCTCACAAATTTGTCTGGAGGGATGCTGTGGAAGTCCAGATAGTATCCCTCTCGAATGATGGTTAGGATCCACTTGTCAGACTTTATCTCGACTCATCTTTGGTAGAAGAGGGTAAGTCTTCCCCCTATGACTTCTTCCAGTGGATGGGTCTGTTGATTCTCATTGTGGGGTGCAGCCGGGGCCTGTCCCTGAGCCTGCTACCCTATTGTTATGTCTATTCCGAAATGACTGAGCCCTGCCTGCGGGGCGAGGTGCTTGATAGTGTGTGTTCTTGTATGGTCTAACGAGCTGAGCTCCTCTGCCCTTGGTTCTTTGGGAGGAGGAGAGCTGGTTTCTTTTGTTCCTGTCCTCTGGTAGGCGAGGTACTGGAGATTCGCCCCATTTGTTGGCTAGCTTCTCCAATTCGCTTCCGAACAAGAGAGATCCTTTAAAGGGCATCCTCGTGAGGTTCGCTTTGGATGTCGCGTAGGCTGACCAGTTTTGGAGCCATAGATGTATTCTGGCTGCCACTGCCGAGGCGATGTTCCTGGCAGAGGTGCGCATTAGGTCTGAGGTCGTATCCGTGAGGAATGATACCACAGGTTCCATTGTCTCAACAGGCGTGGTTGCGTCTCTGGAGAGGAGCAAGCAAGAAGGAGGCCCCGGAGGTGTCTTCCTGTGAAGGAGCTGATTTGGAGATACAGAGGTACTATCATTAGTGAATCCAGATCCCTCAACTGGCTTGAGGGACCTTGCTTTGGTTCCCCCTGAGCCTCATCGCACTGCTGGCCTAGGGAGGATGCCACTTCTGGTTGCGCAGCTCTCATGTGACAGGCTGGGCAGAGGGCTTGTCCCTTGGCCTTCTCGGCAGGTGGTGCCATGGTTTGTGCTCGTGGTGAGCTTCAAAACTAAACTAGTCTGTGCATGTAGGAATGCGCGCCAGGGGGGTTGGTTGAGCGCTCCGGTTGCACTGAAGATGTGCGTGTGGAATGCCTAAAGATATGCGCGCAGGCCACTACTTGTGCGCCTGGCTGAGATGTGCGAGCGGCAATATTTGTGCGCTCAGGCCGTTTACGCGGGCCGCTATGCACCAGACACCGTTATGAGCGTCGCTGTGCACAGGGCTCAGTTGAGCAAGCAATACGGTGGTCAAGGGGCACCCCCAACCAGAGAAAGAAAGTGTCCAAGCCCCCCAGGGGTTAACATAACCCCCCATCCCCCTAGCCCCCCAGCTTGAAGTGACTGAAACGCAGAATACAAATCAAATCAAAATTGCTATAATATATGCCATTGAATTATCAATAGGTTTTACCCATATTAAGTGCACTTAATGTGGGTAAATGGCCTTTGAAAACTGCTACAATACAGGCCGATACAGAAAAATGCGTGATTCAGAAAGCCCAGGTATGTAAATTAGGGCCCGTGCCTCCTTTTTGACAGAAGCGACGGCTGTCGGCGGGTTTGACAGCCAACACTCAATTTTACCGGCGTCGGTTCTCAAACCCGCTGACTGCCATGGGTTTGGAAAATGGACGCTGGCTAAATTGAGCGTCCATCTTCCAACCCGCGGGCAGATTTTTAATTTTTGATTTTTTTAAATTATTGGGCCTCTGACTTAATATCGCTATGATATTAAGTCGGAAGGTATACAGAAAAGCAATTTTTTCTGCTTTTCTCTACACTTTCCCAGTGCCGGCCGAAATTAATGCCAGCCTTTGGCAGGCAATTTCTGAAAGTAAAATGTGCGGCTTGGCTGCACATTTTACTTTTGATATCGTGCGGGAATAACTAATAGGCACATCAATATGCATTTGCATGTTGCGGGCGCTATTAGTTTCGAGGGGGGGGGTTGGCCGCGCGTTTTTGACGCGCCATTACCCCTTACTGTATAAGGGGTAAAAATAGCGCGTCAAAAACACGCGGCCAAACGCGGGCTAACAGTGTTCTCCGCCGGAGCGCACTTTACTGTATCGGCCTGATAGTAAGTTACATTTACATGCGTAATTCACCTGTATGTGTTTATCCCATACCTTTTCGAACTCCTTTACTGTCTTTGTCCTCACTATCTCTTCCGGGAGGGCATGCCAAGCATCCACCATCTTTTCTTTCTGTTAAAAACTACTTTTGATGTTGGTCCTGACCCTATCCCGCTTGGAGCTTCATATTATGATCCCCTGTTTTACAGGTTTCTTTCCATCGAAAAAGGTTTGATTCCTAGGCATTATTAATACCTTTCATGTGTATAAAAGTCCGTATCATATCCCCCCGTCTCTTCTCTCCTCCAGTATACGCAAATTTAGGTCCTTCAGTATCATCTCATAAGTCTTTTGGTGCAAACCCAACACCATTTGGTTGCCCTTCTGTGGACCGCTTCCATCCTGTCTCTGTCCTTTCTGAGATATGGGCTCCTAAAGTGAATACAGTACTCCAAATGTGGGAGTGAATGTTCCAGGAAACATGTACCTTTATAGATCTGGCAGATTAGCATGTTTCCCAGTGGTCGGGGAGGACGAGAGCGTGCACTACAATATGACAACTTGCATTACTGCATGACAGCAGTCCTAACATGGGTGGCCAGCATTAACTGCTGATAACGGCGCTGAAGTCTGATGCTTACGCCATTAGAGGAGAGTGACCGAGAGGGAGAGTATAAGGATGCGCAGACAGAGTGCTTGACAAGAGCGAGCCTTTTCTGCTGACCATTTCTAATGGACTCTTTCAGCTAATATATCTACGTACACAAACACTACACACACACACACACACACATATACAGCACACTTATGTCCCCCAGTTTTCTGGGACAGCTCGGGGCAAATTTTGCTGCATGTGTTTGAAAAATGCGACACACATCACACCATGACTTACTTAACATGCCCAAAAAAGCCACATTTATTGAAAATGTTTCAAGGTTTGAGTATATTCCTAAAGGGGGGGAAACATTTTTTTCTGCCATCACCATGTGGCCTAATAACGAAAGCCACATGGGCAGCAAGGCGCAGAGCTCTAGCCGGAGCTTCAGCCACGGTGGCGGCTGGAGGACTCGTAGCGGCATCCACAAGAGGCATGCCAGCGGCAGGTGAAGGAGCAAAGAGGCAGCCAGGCAGCTTTATCATGGATTCTGCAGCAGTTGCCATGGACACAGAGCGGCAGCAAACCGGCGGCCTCATGTATAGTACATTACACGCACAGCGGTTCCGGAGTCAGAAGGAAAACAATAAAATAATGCAAATAAGGCTTCACTTTGTAATGCGCAGCCCCAGTAACTTGAGAAACCGCGTTTTCTTTTCAATAAAGTCTTTCTGGGTGCTCAGCTCACGCTCATCTGAACAAAGCGCTCGGCTCTGGGAAGTACGGATCCGTCCTCCTGATCACTTTATGAACGGTTCAGCAAGGAATGAAACACAGCATTATGCTGGGCTTTGAAACCACAATGTGTTTTTATAAGCTCTGAACGCTCACGTTTGATGTGCTGTGACATATTTGCATCACAACAGATAACATACCGTATTTTCCAGGACTTGTTTCAGGAGGATTTATTAACACCGAAGTTGGATAAGTATATGTTTTCCTTCTCTCCCTCTCGTGTCCTTGGGTTGTCTATTATATAAAAATGCCTTGCTTTTCTGATATGCTGTAATCATGCACCAGCAAACTGTAATTATGGCCCGTTACATTTTTCTAAAGATAGAGAACATTTTAGAATATTAATTTTACTTCTACATGTTGTATTGCTCTACCTGGTAAACTATTTTTTGCCTCATTGTGTCTTTTCAGGAAGTATCCAGATGCATTTCATTTTATAGCCTTAACAAACACTGAGGCCCGAAAGGTGGGCCCAGCAAGGAAGTTCACTGAGTGATGATACCAGCGACTTGGCAAAAGGGTGGCAACTGTGAAAATCAAAAGTCCTTGGTAACCTGTGCACTCAAACATGCTGGAAAGAAGAACACATTGCAAAAAGATCTATCTTTTCAAATAAAAAATATAAAAACAAGCCCGGGAGAGGGTAGCACGTTATTTATTTCTTTAGATTTTCACATTCCACTTTTGGGATTGCATTCAGGTTCTATAGGGGATCTGAACCCTGGTTTCCCTGGGTTGTAACCTGCTGCTCTAACCACTAGGCTACTCCTCCACTCCACAACCAGACGAGCTACCGTTTTCCTATTAACTTGGGGCCTCACTGAGGCTTTTTCCCCCATTCTGTGTCTATGGGAAAACTGCTTAGTAAACCAGGCCCTCAGCCAGAACTGCTACTCCGTCAGCTCATTGGCGCACTCCATGCTTTGGAGCTAGAGGGTTGAAGGTTCAATGCCCATGGCCCCTAGCTTGAAAAACTGGCTGCACCAATATGGGCTTCTGCAGCAAGAAGGAAGCACTTACTAAACCACATTCTACTAGCAATGTCACTCTCTGGATTTGTCACTTCCTGATGGCTAGCTCTGTCCCCGGCAGGATTCCCATCCTATGTTGAGACTACTGGGGAACTATGGAGTTCCAGAGAAGCCCTCTGAAGGTTTAGCACAGCTTTTTATTTAAACTATTTTCTCTGTCCAACAAAAGCATCTCAATTAGATTTTTTTTGAGGCTAAAAGAAACCATGATTGATGTTACATTTTCAAGACCACAATACTGACACCAGGTAGAGTTCATGCCAGTTTGTAGGACTGCAATAATCCCATGGTGAGTCTTTTATGAAGCAGGATTCCATACCTTCATATGCTTGCTACCAGTTGGTACCAACATTCGTGGTATTTCTTTGCAGCAGAAGTCTTATAATATTTCCTGCAATTGATGTAAGTCAGCATATGAAATCCAGGCACTGTAAATTGTACAGTTGCACCGCAGACAAAATAACCTGCGAACGTCAAGCAAGAACTTCCTCACAAGAGAAGTCATTAGACTGCAAAATGTAGTAGGTCTGACTTGAAGATATTGCTGCTAGCATTAGCATGGGTATCAAAGTGATTGAGCAGCTTTCTGCAAGGGCAGAGGACAAATGGATCATCTATAAGGCCTAAATTATCCCTATACCAAAGTCAGCAGGTCAATGGCCAATATTGTAAAATGAAGATACTCTACCATATCTGAGATCTGTCATTGGGTGAGAGGCAGACCATGCAATACCTTTTGGTCTGCCCATTGCTTGAGGATGGCTCCTGCAAAGTGCAGGATCTTGATTAAGCCAACTCAAAAGCACTGAAATGTGCTCGTCAGTAGAACGTGATACAACTTTGGAAGATAAGAACATACGGCCTGCCATACTGGGTCTGACCAAAGGTCCATCAAGATCCAACTGTGGCCAAGCCAGGTCACAAGTACCTGGCAGGATCCCAGGGGGTAGATAGAGTCCAAACTGCTTATCCCAAGAATAAGCAGTAGATTTCTGCAACTCTCCCTTAATAATGGTTGATGGATTTTTCCTCCAGAAACTTGTCCAAATCGTTTGTAAAGGCAGCTATACTAATAGCTTTCACCATATTCGCTGGGAACAAATTGCAGAGCTACTCGGCATAAAAGATAAGTGTTATTCACTACATAAATTATAAAAAGCACAACCAAGACCGATGATTATAAGAACTGAGGAGCCACAGATGAATATATTTATGTGGTAGATTTGTAGTGAGAGTAATTGTGTAAAGACTTTGAAAACTCTCCTATACAATATATGAGGTCTGGTTGCATATTATAAACAAATGAATTCCCAATTCAGGTGGTGAGGTGTTGATGGTTATATGTTATGAGATACACTGACCGGGCAGTTCTAAGTTACATTTGGCACAGACATCAGACTCACTGATATATAATTTCCTGGATCACCCCTTTATCCCTTTTAAAAATTGGCATTACATTGGTAACCCTCCAGTCTTCAGGTACCATAGATGATGTTATTGATAGTTTACAAATTTCCAATAGCAGGTCTGCAATTTCATTTGTCAACACTCTGGTATGTATACCATCTGGTCCAGGTGGTTTACTACTCTTTAGTTTGTCAATTTGCCCTAGTACATCTTCCAGATTCACTGAGATGTTTTTCAGTTCCTTTGAATCATCACCTTTGAATATCATTTCTGGCATGGGTAATATCTCATATCTTCCTCAGTGAATATTGAAGCAAATAATTCATGTACAGGTAGATTTTAATAGGCACGTGCTACCCGGTGTGCACACATGGACGAGCCGATTTTATAATTTGTATGTGCCGCTGTGCGCATGTTATAAAATCGGCAGGCCGCACGCAAAGGGGGGTACAGCTTCGCAAATGTTGCGCGGCGACGCATCCCGGCCTTCCCCAATTCCCTCCCAGTCCGCTCCAATTAAGGAGCGGACTGGGAGGGAACTTCCCTACCACCTACCCTAACCTCCCTTCCGCTCTTCTCCCTACCCTCTAAACTATTTCTCCTACCTGTCGATTTATTTTGTTGCTTACTGCTCCACCCCTTTAACTAGGCCCGGCACTTCGGCACGTAACAGGGGTTAAGCGCTTGGCCGGGCCCCTTGGAAGATGCGCACAGCACATGCAAGACCTGGCCACGCGCGTAGCCCTCATTCATTTGCGTGTATGCAGGGTTTTAAAATTTGGCTGTTAGTCTCTCTGCTATGGCTTTGTCATCCCTAAGTGCTCCTTTTACTCCTTATTCATCTAATGGTCCAACTGACTCCCTCACAGGTTTTTTGCCTCAAATGTACCTGAAAAAGGTTTTATTATGAATTTTTGCTTCCACAGCAAGCTTCTTTTCAAATTCCCTCTTTGCCTTCCTTATCAATGCTTTGCATCTGACTTGCCAGTGCTTATGCTGTTTCCTGTTTTCTTCATTCGGATCCCTTTTCCATTTCTTGAAAGATGTTCTTTTAGATATTATAGCCTCTCTCACCTCACCTTTCAACCATGCTGATAGCTGTTTAGCCTTCTTTCCACCTTTTCTAATGCATGGAATACATCTGTTTTTTCCTATTCATTTTCCTCATTTTATCAGACACATTTTGAAAGTTAAATGCTGTCACAGTAGATTACTTTTTTGCACTCCCTCCAGTTAAGTCAAATTTGATAATGTTGCAATCACTATTGCCAAGTGCTCCAACACTGTTACCTCTGGGTTAATTTTGGAAAGGTTATGGTGGACAAATATCATCAATATGAGTAAATCTCCACAGAACAGAACTAAATATTCTCCTAGTCAGTACTAATACAGTTTTTTCAAGTATGAGAAAAAAAAAAAAAGTGGACTAAATATGTCCAGGTATTCAATCGTTACGCAGCTCGGGAATTTTGTAGAACTGAGGTCAGGAAGAGAACCTGGAGTGAAAGGAAAAGGGTAGAGTCCAAGACAGAAGAGGAACAAAGCAGACATAATGGAAGAAAATAGAGGGGAAAATTATGGGAGGGAATAGACATGATGGGAACAAGCAGAGGGACAGAGGAGACATGGAGGAATGGAGAGAACAGTTTTTATGATGGAAGCATAAAATCAGCAGGTTCTGAGAAGGGCATATTTACAGCTCAGAAAAAACTTTGTCAATTAAAACTGTAATTATATTTCCAGGCTTTACGTACAGTGGTGTCAGCCAAGTTGTTAATTCTATGTGACTATTGCAACGTTTTGTTGTTGGAAATTCCAAAGCTATTAAGAAATTGAAAGTTATGCAAAATAGTGCCGCAAGATTGCTCTTTGGGAAAGGCCGTTATGAGTGTGCTAGGCTTTATTAATGGCACTTCATTGGTTACCTGTGCATGAACAAATTCAATTTAAACTGCTTTCTATAGTTTTTAGATGGCCAGAATATTTGCATAACAAACTGAAATGGTTTATGCCAGGGCAGTTTTTAAGGTCTTCACAAGGTTTACCAGTTGGAGGTTCCTAATGCAATAAAGACTCAGCGTATTGCTAAAAGGATGTTTTCAATGATAGCTCCAATTATTATCATAGCTGAGACTAATTATCTTAAGTTTCGTAAATTGATAAAAAGCTTTATGTATTTCCTGTAAACCACCTTGGTGCTTTGGCCAAGTTGTGCAGTCTATAAAATTTTAAATAAATAGATTTTCAGCGGGTCTGTTTTTTTATTTTTATTTTTTTACTACATTAGCTTGCTAGTGGGAATAATATTCAATAAAATTCAACCCCTGATGATGCCATCAGTAATGAAAATATTTGCTTTGCTATGAGCCCAACTATAAAAAATACTAAACTGGTAAAAAATAAACTGTGTGAGGTTAAATAACCTTTGTCAGCACGGTCCTAGGTTCAGATCAAGTCTCCTGATGCTACATAGGAAGGAATGGGATCACCAGTTTGAGCTTCATATTTTTTTCCAGCTTTATTTGCAGCTGGCAGTTTTGTGAAGGAGATTTAAAATCAACAGTCAGCCTGAAGTGCCCCTTAAGAGTTATTACTGGCTTCAGTTGGAGAGCAGTGGTTTGGACCATATAAATATACCCATTTGAATGAGGATAGCATTTTAAACTGTACTGCCTTAGATGAACCCATTTCTAATGGACTGCTTGTCGTCATTATAAGATGATTACATACACTGCAAACCATAACTACATTCTCAATTTGATGCGGCAGGGCCTGGGACAATGATTTTACAATCGCGGAGTATCTGCAGAATGCTGATCACTTGTGACAGGAGGCATCTCTACTAAAAAGATTTTTGAAAAACAGTACAGTATTTCTTTGTGAGAGAGAAAGAGCTCAGATACATAAAAAAAAAAAAAATCTTTCATTGTGTGCTGCCAAGCAAAATGATCCCAAGTACATACTCTCTTTATTCTCTTCCTAATGGGAATTACATTTGAGGGAAATCCAGCACAAAGGCCACTTTGGCAGGGAATGTGCCTTTTATACATTCCACAAAAACACCCAAAGAAAGCCGTATTGATTTTAGTGTACAAAGATGCCCTGTTTATTGGGTTGATGGAATCTGACCTAACCTGCCTGCAGTCTTCATAATTCAAAATAAATAAAAAATAGGAAAAAAATGGTTTCCATTTCCCTGTATACCTTTACCCCCATGCATGTCATCCATGAACACCACAGATCACTTTAAAGCATCTAAAGGTACAGTGCAACTCCTACAGTACTTCTAAGTAAAAAAAAAAAAAGAAGCTTCCTTTTTTATTCCTACTGAGCAGTGCATTTATCCTGAGGATCACATCTATAATTCTCTCTATTAACACCTTGAAAGATTTTAACAAAAAAACAAAACAGCAAAAATATTTTTCCCCGATGATGATACTTCCTCAAAGTGAAGGCTGATTTATTATCTTATCAATTTGATTTTAATTGCTGTCTCCCACCGACTCCAAATTTCCAAGCTTCGCGCCCTGAGAATGCACTGCTGGTCGGCGATTCTGGTACTTCCGCCAAACGCATGTAAAAGAGATTCCAGAACTCCAACTAATATAAAAAAGGGAGACGCATTTTCTGTCTTGTCTGTGAGAGACAATTATGCTTTTCTTTAAAGGGGAATACAAAAGGAAAGATCTCGCCAACAGGGATTCCAAAGTCACAAATGATTAAAAAAAAAAATATATATATATATATATATATATTTGCTGCAATCCTTTCCTAACATATATAATATGTGCTGCTGTAAGCCTGAATGTATTTGCTGACCTGCATCATGCATCTGGGGCACAAAAATCCATTAGCTACTTATGAATTAGGAGAACAAGAACTGGCAACTGCTAAACAGGAAAGAGACCTAGGAGCAGTCATTTCAGATGACCCAAAGGTTGCCAGTCACAGTAATAAAACATCAGAAAAAGGTAACAGTGTGCTTGATATAGCAGTAGCATCAAAAGCAGAAAAAAGGAGGGATACTGTCATGGTACAGGTGAAAAATGAGACCTTACCTTTAGTGCTGTGTTCAGTTTGGAAGACCATATCTATGTAAGGACAATGAAAAGATGGATATATTTCAGAGAATTGTACAGGACCTACAACATAAACCCTACAAAGAGTGAAACATAAGAAACTCAAAATGTACTGAATGCAGGAAAAAGGAGAGAGGCTGGACTTGATAGAAATGTTCCAATGTTTAGCATTCTTCAATAACGTATATGAATGTGTAATTTTCCATAAAAAATGGAAATGAAGGACAAGGGGTCATGGTGTGAAACTGAAGAGGAGACAGCTAAAGGAGAGGTTGGTAGACGCCTGGAATGGTGGAGACTGTGACCAAATCTAAGCATGCTTAAGATAGATAAGGTGGGCAGTGGCAAGGCGGGGTGGAGAAAGAAACAGGGGGCTTGAGTGTGGTTTAGGTAGGAAGAATTATATGCTCACCTACCTTTCATTGCAGAGGACCAAAAAGGGGAACAACAAAAGAACAAGTTCTAGCTGGTGCTCAAGCCTGTATGGCCGACAGCTGGGAAATATCCTCACCTGAAGCAATAAGGGCAGTGACAACTGGGCAGACTTGGTGGGCCAATTGATCCTTATCTGCCAATATCTAATGTTAGGAGGACTTGAGCCGAGATATCGGATTTGTTCCAACTCCTGTGCCTGCCCTCGGTACAAAGCATCAAAGGGGCTGAGGTCTGCTTTTCTGAAGCCTAGCCAGCAGAGAAAGTTTGGTGAGCTCTATAGGCCTTTTCCTATGGTTTTGAGGTCAGCTTTGTACTGGATGGGTAGACGCAGAGCCTGTCCTATTGAGCCTACGTTGCTCTGGGCAACATCTTGGCACATAAGCTGCAAGAAGAGATATCATGACCTACACCCAGACTTGCATTTTGGCACCTCTTGAAGTTGCTGGCATGCTTTTCGGACAAGGCAAGGAAAACAAATGACAATCAAGAGCTGATGAAATCTTCACAGGAAAGACCTGTCAAAGAGAAAAAAAATCTTTCCAACCAGTCGAGTCACATCAAATACAAGTTTCATGGGTAGGCCCAGAACATCGTGCAACTGCACACAGCAGCACACCTGGAGAGGGCGGCAGAAAAAGAGGCAGCCCACGAGGCTGCTGGTGGACTCCATCCCACTGGCAGCTCGGAAGAGGAAGAGGCCTGCGAGGCCACCAATGGACTCCATACCACTGGCAGCTGAAGAAAGAAGAGTGAGTCCCGTTCTCCTGCTCCTCGTTGCTTGCATGGACAGTCTAAAACATGTGCAGCTAACACATGCTCTATGCTGATCTCACAATGCATGAGATCAGCATAGAGGAAGAGCTAGCCTGGCAAGATTTGATTAGCGAAGGGGCTGGTACACAAGGAGGAGCAGCAGAATGACTCCCAATATGTGTGAATGAATGAATGAGAGCCTTACTGGGGTGTAGAGTGTGTGAATGAGAGCTTGTGTGTGAATGGGAACCTGATTGGGCTGTGTGTGTGAATGAGAGACTGACTGGGGGGGTGGGAACAGGAGCCTGACTGAGGTAGGGGCATGTGAATGAGAGCCTCACTGGGGTGTCTGTGAGTGTGAGTGTATATGGGAATTTGACAGGAGTGTGTATGTATGTGTGAGAATGAGAGCTTGACTGAGCTGTGAGTATGTATGCGTATATAGGAACTGGGGTGTGTGTTTGTAGGAACCTAAATGGGGTGTGTGTGTGTGTGTGTGTATGAGAATGTGAACCTGCCTGATGTGTGTATGTGAGTGTGAATGGGAACATCCCTGTGGTGTGTGCATCAATGGGAACCTGTCTGGTGTGTGTGTGTGTGCGTGTGTGTGTGTGTGTGTGTGTGAATGGTAATCTTACTAGGGTGTGTGTGTGTGTGAATGGGATCCTGTGTGTGTATGTGTGATTGGGATCCTGACTGGGGGTGGGGGGGGGGGGAGTGTGTGTATGGGATCTTGACTGGCTGTGTGTGTGTGAGAGAGAATGGGCTCCTGGCTGGCTGTGTGTGTGTGTGAATGGGATCCTGACTGGCTGTCTGCGTGTGTGAATGGCATCCTGACTGGCTGTGTGTGTGTGTGTGTGTGACAGTGAGAGAGAGAGAATGAGATCCTGGCTGGCTCTGTGTGTGTGAGAGAGAATGGGATCCTGACTGGCTCTATGTGTGTATATGTGTGAATGGGATCCTGACTGGCTGTCTGTGTGTGTATATGTGTGAATGAGAACCTGTGTAGAGTGTGTGTGTGTGTGAGAGAGAGAGAGAGAGAGAGAGAGAGAGAGAGAATGGGAACCTATCTATGTGTGTGTGAAGAAAGTTTGTGCTGCACCACTAATTAACGCCATACTCAGGATAACTGGAAATGAAAAGTTTTCAGGTATGGAGAATGGTGAATTTTCCATCCTTATTAGTTTTAATTATTGGTATCTGTGTCTGCCATTTTGAAATATTTTTATTGCTGTCTGGAATTTTTTTTTTTTTTTTATTTTGTATGAGCTCTTCATTAGATGTCTGTCTATTCCTTAGCTCGTTGGAAATATTATTTTTGTAAGTATGGTTTTACTAAAATTAACGGTTTATATTATTTAATTGTATTGTTTCATAAATGACTTATGAGGACTGGTGATGTTTCTGTTTCTCCATTGCTGCACTCAGTGCAGGGTCTGGCTCGTTGTGTTTTCCGGTTCATTTTCTGTTTATAGTCTCTTTATTCTGTATTTGGTGAGGGTGAGTCTGTGTTCTGCATGTTTAATTGGAGGTGGGTTGTTCTGTGTTTAAACAAACAAACAAGGAGGGGGCAGCACAGTAATTGTTGGCCTGGGGCAGCAAAAATGCTAGCAGCGGCCCCGTTCTCTAATAGCGAGAGGAAGTGCCAAATTAAAATAAAACCAAAAAAAGCTGTAAAACCTACCAAGGCACTTTTACTGCTGGGGAGGAACTAAAATAAGAAATCCAGAGGCAAAAAGTGACTGCGGAACATCTGGTCTGTGCCCTCCCCCGAACAATGGTAAAACCTGGCACAGCCGTGGGTCCGAAGGTGGGCAAGAAAGCACAGCAGACGCCTGGAAAGCTCTGGAGGCCTTCTCTGTGTGTCGGCATGAGACGGTGCCACACGCGTCACGAGAGAGCAGTACTACTGCTGTAAAACCTTACACGTCACTTTGCTTTCTTCCTTAAATGTGATAGGACATCTGCTTTTTAACAAGGCTATTGCTAGAGCAATTGTTTAAGATGAAAGAGCACCAAATCTATGCGGTCAGCCTCTACTACAGCTTGCTCATCACGAAGTTTCTCCAAGCCCCAGGGGTCCCCCCCTTTCATACTCTACCTTCCCTGGGTAATATCACATTTCACCAGCGTAGCATTCAGGTTCCCTACCTTCCTTCCTTCTGAATCTACGCCGTCAACGTTTCAGCACAAATTACCACTGCAAGAGAAAGCACAATTACACAAACACCACAAAAAGGGAATTAGGACTGAAACTGGAAAACCAGCCCCGCAAGACAAACGTAGCCGAGCTAATCACAGGGTGGGCACCAAACCGGTGCATTTCCTGCTTTCACCATTAGCCGCGATGTGAATGATGGCAAGAGCCGTCATTCAAAGGCCCGCTCCTATTTACACAGAATCTCTCCCGTATTCACAGGGGATGTCCGGCTCTCCTTTGCGGTTAGACCAACGAGTTTCCCCCCCCCTTCCGCCCATCAGCTCAGTTTTGTCCGGGCGAACTGATGCCCGGGCAGAATTTATCTGTATAAAAAGGGGCAGCGTCAGCACTGCGTAACGCTGGTCGACTAACGCTAAGTGGGTAACTTTGCCTGCTTAGCTTTATCCACTCAGCTCAGGCTGAATATGGTCCGATGAACTTTATCCACTCTGGACCGGGTAAAAGTGGCCCCTGCTGTAATCTTACTTCACGCCGTGACGGCCACGGAAGGGTTTGTTTTCCTGCATCCATTTTTCCTCTCGTAGAGCCCCTACCCGGATGTCAAGCCTGGGAAACACACGTGCCCCTTTGCTGCCTGGATGGTGGCAGGGAAGTCTCCTCTAAAGCCTACGCTCACGGCAGTTCCCTTTGGCCAGCCAAGGTTCCCGTGGTGGCACCGGGCACGCTCCCTCCCCTCTCCTGAGCCACAGCGCATGGCTTCCAGCCCCCCTGGCCAGGAGAGCTGACCGTGAGCGTCGCTGCCTAAGCTGCAGGGCCTGCCCCAGACACCGCCTCTTCTGAGTAAACTCTACATATGGGGCTGCATTGAGTTACATCAGAAGACAGGTGCCTCTTACTGTAGGGTCACAAAATAAATATGGAGAAAGAACAGAGAGACTGTTTCCAAAAGGCGCGGTCTCCTACGGGCCCTCCTGTGATGAGAACGGTAAATGCATTTCCACGGGTAATACGGTGCTTTACTTGCCTAAAATGCAGGTAGACCTTGCAGGTGCGCGTCCCCTGGGCGTGCAAGTTTATCCGCACCGAGCAGAGGCGTTTCCAGGGGCGGGATCTGGATTTATGCGCATAATTTTGGACTTCCAAAAGTGTGCGCATTCATTTCCTGGAAAACGTTAATTGTGCAGGAGCTGGCAGGTGTGACCGTATGCAGGTGGCCGCTGGGGTGATAACCCTCCACACAAACACGTGCACGTAAAGCTTGCTTTGAAAATTGATTCGCCGACTTTCTTACGCGGACTGTTACAAAAGGACCCCCTAAACGTGCGCTTATCGTAGTGCCCGAATGGAAGTCAGTAAGGCCACGGATTGCACTGCCTCTTCCCAGTCTAGGAAGAGACGCCAGCAGGTAGTTTTGGCACCCGTGTGACAGGAAGCAGGAGAAACCCTTTACTCTGATCCAGATGTTAGCGATGTCATCCAGAGAGCTTTATTTCACGCTGAACAATTTCCTGGGTGGCGCTAGGAAGGAATTAAGAAAGAAAGTGAACACCTCTACGCGTACTTCCGGCAGGGCACCTGCGAGACTGCTCCAATTGTACTCATCTAGTGGGTGGCTTTAGAAACGAGGACGTGGAAAAAAAAACTTTTGAAATGACCCCAGTGTGTATTGCAAGCCGTGGCAGTAAAATGAGCTACATAACTGACACATACATTCCTTCCTGCTGAGCCAAGAATGACTACATATTCTAACCTTTTCTTCAAGCATTTACCGTATTTATCATCAGGGATGGGGTACAAACGGAGGACGTGAAGGGGTGAAGAGAGAGAAAAAAGGAGAGGGAGGGAGTGAAGGGGCTGGGCAGGCGAAGTCAGCCACCCAATAGGTCCGCACGACTTTATAGCCAGACTTTCTCCCTGCGTAACTCTAGGCAGGCGGGGCCAAGGCTTTCTTGCACCCCTGGCATGCCTCCAGTTTTGCTCCTTTTATTTGGGTACATTTTTTGCTGGTAATGACTTGCTTGAACCAAATTTACCTGCTCAGTGGTAGACGGGGAAAGGGGGGAATTTAAACCCTGAAGATTTGTCTGGCTAATCTTTTGAATGTAGACCGCTGCATGAGTATTAGTTTGTTAAATATTGTGCTGTTTGTTGTTCTTGATAATTGTATATCTTGCTTCTGGTAACAGGCCTTGGGTGATCAATGAACTGGACCAGCAGTCTAGAAATACTCAGCAATAAATAAATAAATAGATGTACTGCTGCCACTGTTGAGGAGTGGAAGAAGGTGGGAGTACATGGCGTGTACATTTCTGTCCTGGAGGAATTTTTCAATCCCTCTTTTAACACGGATCCTAAACAATCTGAGGTCCATATTCAGCACCATTCGTTTGGCTACTTTCAAACCTAGTTGGACAAATACACCGTTTCAACATCAGACTGCACTCAGCACTCGGCACCTGGTCGGCTGGACAGGTCCGTGGTGGAGCAGGGGCATTCCAAGGCAGAGCTGGCTGTCCAGCTAACTTAGGGGGTCCTTTTTCAAATCTGCGACGGGCGGCTATCGCATCGGGAGTTAAAAAAGCAAATTAGGGAAAGGGGAGGGGTTTGGGCTAAGGAGATTTAGGGGCCTGTAGCACTGCGGGCGATCATGCATCACACATGAGCGCCCGCGTTAGCGCCGAAAATAGCTACAGCTATTTCACTGGCGTAAAGGCACAGCCGCGATGCGGCTGCCTGCTCACTGCCGCCCCTTTTTCCCCCATGGTGGGACATGATAAATCCTCCAGGAAGCAGGATAAATGTCGATGGTCAGCGTTATCCTGCTAACTTTGATTCAGCAGGTGCATTTAGCAGTAGAGGTGCACCGCAGAATATCCAGTACAGGTTAGCTGGACACCACATGGCTGAATACTGGCTTATTTGTTTTTAAAAGTGTACTATTTACTCCCAGTTGAAACCAATATCATAAGAAAATAGAACACCACTCAAGCCCCACTTACATGTACAATTTCTTTTTATGATGTTTACACGACACAGTGATTATAAAACCAGCTATTGGATCCTACATTTGTCAAACAATATCTGGGAAATGATAAAAAAAGACAATAGTTTTGGAACGGTTTGGAAACAGCATTCATAGACTCCAATGGGGGAGAGATTCCTGCCCGTCACATGGCAGTGCCAGTGCACTGGCTCCTGGCTCCTATAGGACCTGCTCTCCATACCTTGCGGCTTAGAAATGTTCATCGCAATGGGGGGAAAATGTCCCAGACAGCTGTGAATGAAGGCTCCTGGCACCCAATGGTTAGAAACGAGAAGCTGCCAGGTTCTAAACACAACAATGAAGAAGGTGATGCCTTTAAACACCAGCACGCACACATGTGGTCACATGACAGCTTTCATTCTGATGCCTCAATAGGCACAGGGGGCCCTTTAAGCTCTCTATAAAAGAAAGGATAATAAAAGATATTGTGTGGTTTCATAAGCAAACTGTTGTCCTCATATTTGTGCTAACCCCACAGAATGGCACAGTAGCAACATGTCATGAGCGATCAGCTGGGCCAGGCCTGGTTCTGCTTCATTAGGAATTAT
Organism: Rhinatrema bivittatum; assembly: GCF_901001135.1. Classification (NCBI taxonomy): domain Eukaryota; kingdom Metazoa; phylum Chordata; class Amphibia; order Gymnophiona; family Rhinatrematidae; genus Rhinatrema; species Rhinatrema bivittatum. The sequence goes on from NC_042618.1 coordinate 16,564,910, forward strand.
TTGCTGTCCTAATATTTCTGGAGAAGTTTGAGACTACAATTCCATGGAGGTGATGGGGCAGAGCCAAGACTGCTTGGTCTCTCCTTGATCTTGCACTTTTGGTAACCCTAACAGTAAAAAAAAAACAATCTTATTATGCCGGACGACAGGATTCCCCAACAGCTCTCGGTAAAGACAGAAACCAAGAGGTATGCAGTTAATGTAACTACTGAGAAATCCTGCCACGGACACAGGGTTTCTAGCTGGAAAAGATTTACTTATTTAAAGAAGAGACATAGTCCAAAATAAAATCTATTTCAGTGAGAACATCTGCGGCGTGCTAGCTAGCTAGCAAGTGCTGTCACAACTGATTACAACAAGCTCTGGAAGGTGAACTTCAAAACCCTGTCTCCTAGAGAGGGGAGATAACCAATATACAGTCAAAGCGGAGCACGGGAATCCCATCATTTACCTGTGGCTACTTTTGTGCTTTAATCCCTAGAGAGCCTTCTCGCCAAAATCTGCAGACAGTCTCTCAAAAATATTGTAACCCACCAATTCATTACAGCATGCTGTGCCTACTTCAAAAAGGTCAACTCCCCGTCAGCGCAAACTGCTGCAGACCAGCCCTTTTCATAATTACCCAGTACATGCCGCTCCCCTACGCGCCTGGGAGTGACTCACAGCCGGTACAGACCCATCAGGTTTAGTGATTTGTCGCTGCTCCAGGAGCTTCAGAGGATTAAGACTGCCATGCACTCACCTTGCGATTTAGGAAAATCTTAGAGCTAAAAGATATTCGCAGAGTTCAGCCAACAAAACTAATCACATCCCGTTTAAAAGCAAACTATTAACGGGTCTATTTGTTTGTTTGCAAACGTTTTGAACACTGAAAATCAAATTAAAAATTTAAAAGAAAAAGAAAACAAACAAAAAAAAACCAAAAACAAAGTGGAAATGGGAGACATAGGGAGCCTCAACTGAGGGGATCTCTTGGAAAAGAAAGGCAGGAGTGTCCAATAGTAACACTGTGCTGGGAGCGTGATCTACGGATGGCCAGGTCACAATCATTATTGCTCAGTGCTACTGAGGCAGGCGCTGCCCATGACCCTGCTGACCCTGGTGAACTGCATTAATGAAGAGCCAGGAGATGAGAAGGATATCTGGCCAGCAGATCATTGGGCGGCCTGCAAATAGAACGGAAATGATTTTTCTTCTGTAAAACTCCTCCTCTAAAGTAATGAGAACAATTTTGGGATGGCTAGGAATTACTTTAAGATGCAGACGTGCCTTTTCCTTATTCCCACCAGTAAGGCCTTGAAGTATAAGCTTCTCCCTATGCAGAAGGATCTGACAGCCCTTCTCAAGCAAACTGGAGCGCTCAGGCTACATCTCTTTCCTGACAGGCACTCATTCTCCTGACATCCATGCATATTGACACTGCTCATATTTCAGTCACCACAGGGCTTCATTTCAACATGGTGGACAGCAGTTACATGCTCTAATCCAAAGCTTCTCAACCTATCCTCTCTCTCCACCCTATCTCCACCCCCCGCAGGACTGGCACAGGGTGCCACAGATGCTGCTCCTGGTCATCATGCGTAGGCACAGAGATGGACGGAGAAGGAGCCAGAGCTGCCGCCAGAGAAAAGGGATCCCAGAATGGAGGAATTTTTAGGAAGGGAATGGCAAATGAAATAGGGGGATGTCATAATGCCTCTGTCTCGCTCCATGGTGAGACCGCAGCTTGAGTACTGTGTACAATTCTGGTCACCACATCTCAAAAATGATATAGTTGCACTGCAGAAGGTACAGAGAAAGGTGACCAAAATGATAAAGGGGATGGAACAGCTCCCCTATGAGGAAAGACTAAAGAAGTTAGGACTGAGGCTGAGGGGGGAAGAGGACAGAAGTCTACAAAATCATGAAAGGACTTGAACAGGTAAATGTGAATCAGTTATTTACTCTTTGGACTAGCAGACACTCCATGAAGTTAGAAAGTAGCACATTTAAAACAAATTGAAGAAAATACTTTTTCACTCAGTGCACGATTAAGGTCTGGAACTCACTGCTAGAAGATGTGGTTAAGGCAGTTAGTGTAGCTGGGTTTAAAAAGGTTTGGATAAGTTCCTGGATGAGAAGTCCATAAAACTATTAATCAATAGGGAATAACCACTGCTTGTTGCCGGCAATAGTAAGATGGGATCTGTTTAATGTTTGGGTACTTGCCAGATACTTTTCATTTGGATTGGCCACTGTTGGAGACAGGTTACTGTGCTCGATGGACTCTTGGTCTGACGCAGTATGGCATTTCTTCTGTTCTTACGTAAGCGCCACTGGAGAGGAAAGGCTCTGAGCTATTGCTACCCCTGCTGGTTTGGGGTGCCCCAAGGCTCAAGCAAACTGGAAAGTGTGCCTTGAAAAAAAAAAAGACTGAAAAACTCTGCTCTAATTCATAGAAGGCAATGGACAAAAGGAAAAACTACAATAAAAATAAAAATACATCATTCCTGATGGAAGCGCCACTGACACAATTAGAAGAAATTTAAAGACAATAATATACTAGAGTTAGGGACAGTTCACATGTTAATAAACTGTCTCACCAATTTCCAAATCTCGCCTTCTCCTTACTACCATATCAGCTGCAACTGCACATCAAACAGGATCAATTCTTTCACAAACAGGGGATTTCTTTACTTAATTGGTTTCCGAGCAGTTTTCCTAACCAAGTCCATTCAAAATCGTGTACAGCAGCAACGAGATAAAAGTTACAATGAAATACAAATATCGTTGCAAGAAGACTTAAAAAATGCCCCACATTTCCAATATACAAGCATTTTCTGGACCAAGCCACCCCATGATCCCATAAGAGTAAAGTAAATAAAATGAAAACAAACTATTGCGGGACTGACAGAGATAAACAGTAAGGAAGTAGGTTTTAATACTGTTATTGTTCTATCTGTGTTATCCGTACTATCATGAATGTGTTTTATTGATAATATTTATTAACCTGCTATGAGCACTAAGTTGTTTAGTGAGCAATAAACATAACAAAATAAAACAATAATCCATCAGACTTTTTCCCCTCTTATCCTAGTTCACTCCCTTGTTGTAATGTAATTGCATTCTTATATGCTTATTATTGTTTTAATGTAAACCGAAATGATATGTAACTTTGCTACATGAATTGCGGTATATAAAAATGTTAAATAAATAAAATAAGAAGTCTTCACTCTACCCCTCCTAAGATAGAATGTACAGAGTTCTCAGAACTGAACTATACAAAATAACCGAGGAAAGAGAAGGTAGCGGGATGGTGAAAAGGATTCTCATCTACCTCACACAACAGAGCCTCTCAGCCTTCAACATTTAATGATCGAAAACACACAATATCACAGGAGAAACACATTCATACTGAGTATCACAACCGAACATACTCACATGGCTGGTGGATTTTAAACGCATGCCAAAGCCAGGAGATATGCACGTGTCTTGGGCCGGCGCACACCGCACGGATTTTAGGAAGCGCCCGTGTATCTCCCAGCACGCGCACAAATCCAAGAGGTCAAAATAGGGGTGAGGCATGGACCTGGTCTGGGCACGGTGTGAGAAAATAGGGGGAAGACCAAGAGACGTGTGCCTAAATACTTACGCACAGTCCCCGCCGTCTAACTTTACTTCTGCTATTGCTGGCGTGCAAGTCATAAAAAATAGAAAAAAATCTGCGGGGTTTTAAAGATCGGGTCCAACAGGGGTGAATTGAGCATTTAAAACTAGGGGGGGTTAGAGTCCTAGGATAAGCAGCCTCGGCGCGTACCCTTTATAAAATTCCCCCCCACTTACGTGGTAGATGCGGCGTTTGTGTGCACACGCGCTCATCTACATAAAATTGAGCTCACGCGCACGCATGCACAACTGATTTTATCACATTCACGCACATGTGCGCGTACATTATAAAACTGCTGCGTCCATCCGCGTGAGCCAGCACGCGCGCGCACATATGTGCATGCGTGCAGGTCTTAAAGTCCACCTCGTAGCGTGGCGTTGCCTTTATATAGAGGAATAATGATAGGATCTGGAAACCTGGATGTCCATATTCAGGTAAACATCCACCGAGCTACAAAAATCCCAATGTTCGCACAAGGGAAAAAAAACCAACCCCAAACCAAAAAACAGAAAAGGGAAAAAAAGTATCAATAGTTGTGATCCACAGGCTCTTGCCCGCAGTGGGCTGCAACCAGTATCATATATTTGAACACAAAAGGTGTTTCTCTCATATACTTTTCCTCTTTTTGCAATCTTATTCAAAACTTCATTTTGAAAAACTTTATTAAGACAAATTCCTACTATCTCTAAACAACATTCCAAAAAGAAATGAAACACTTATCTGTAAAAGCTCTTTATACTGATTTTTCTTCTTTTAACCTGGCTGCAAACCGCTAATCACCAAAAATATTCAATCACCACCCGAGGATCCCGACACTTGCTGTGCCTGCCTCAGGGGAGTTGCAACAGTCCAGAAGGTTTTCCCCCAACCAGAAAAGTTTAAATAGACCACTCAAAAATGGTGGAAATAGCCATGGTTTTGTTTTTTTCTTGTGTCGCCATATTCAGCTACAGCAGGGGTGGGCAATTCCAGTCCTCGAGGGCTGCAAACCGGTTGGGTTTTCAGGATATCCCTAATGAATATGCATGAAAAAGATTTACATATGACTGAGGCAGAGTGCATGCAAATCTCTCTCGTGCATATTCATTAGGGATATCCTGAAAACCCGACCGGTTTGCGGCCCTCGAGGACTGGAATTGCCCATCCCTGAGCTACAGGCTGTCTAGGAAAATTAAGGGGTAGATTTTAAAAAGGTGCGCGCTGGCGTACATGTGTGCGAGCTACCCGGTGCGCGCACGTGTACACCCGATTTCATGACTTGCACAAGTTATAAAATCAGGGGTCGGCGAGCACATGGGGGTGTACAATGGTGCACCTTGCGTGCGCTGAGCCACGTTGCCTTCCCCCTAACCTGATCTTCCCACCCCTTCCCCCTAACCCTTCCTCCCCCTAGCCCGACTCTAACCCCCCCCCCCCAAAATTTTTATTTTACCTTTTGCGCTTGCCCTGGTACTTACACACGTCCCGGGGCTTTATGTGCATCGCCGAGCCTTTTTAAAATAGGCCCAGCGCGCGAAGCCTTTTAAAAATCTGGCCCACACTGAATAAACATACTTGGTTTACAAACTGGATATTTAGCCGCAAAGCCTTACCGCTGAATATACCCAGTTAAATCCAAGTTTATCCAGCTCACTGTAGGACAGCCCTTCAGCATGACTAAAGTTATCTGGATAACCAGCCGGATAATGCTGAATATCAGCATTATCTGACTGAATTATGTGGAAAAATTAGCCTTACCCCAGAATGTCTCTGATTTATCCAGGCAAGTTTTAGTTGTCCAAGCACTTACCCAGATAGATCAGAGAGAGTTAGTGTGGCAGGATTTTAAAATCCTGCAGTTTGCCTAGCTAAGTTCCACGGACCTCTTGGATATCATAACCACCATGGGCAAGCAGTGGCCACAGCAGACTTGCATGTTGAAACTGTGATCATGTTAGTGGTTTCAATGGATGAGCTCTTGGATGCATGTGTGTAGAAAGTGTACAGAGTACAAGAATAAGTGTGACGAAATAAGTGTAAAAAGAAAACTAGGAATGAGAGTACGAGTGGTGTTAGATTAAGATGAAAGAGATGCCATGAAACCTGTAGATGAGATTCTAGGCAGGCAGGTATGCAAAAGCTTTTTTTTTTTTTTTTTTTTTTTTAAAAAGGCAAGCTCTGCAATCTCCAGTGCAAATGCAAGTGCTGGCTTTTGCAGAGAAAAATCTGCCCAGTGGTAAATAAGGGAAGACTGCGGACATTATTTTTTTTTACATCTAACCCAATGGAGTGAAAGATAAGCTTTGTTGCAATTAGCTTTCCTATTTTCCCCCACAATATAAAACCATAGAAAATGCTGTCACAGGGGGTGATGGGAGCTATAGGGGTGCGGCAGCGCTAGGCCTAGACTTACATCACCTCCAAGTAGGAGTAAAACTATCCGTGGGATGCTGGTGGTGAATGAAGGCTGCGTGGATGGAGAGAGATGTACAGGCTCCCCCCCTTCGGCACACCTAGAACAGGGCAGGACAAATATTTTCATTTATGACATTTGCTATTCAGGTGGGGATTTTTTTTCAGTATTCATCCTCAAGTGACCTTAAAGTACAACGGCCCCTCCGGGAGCCTGAACTCTTAGTGCAGTGCAAGTTAGAGATGGGGGAGGTGCTGGAAGGCTTTTTGAGCAGCTCTGGACCTTATGGTTTGCTGAGACTTAGGAGATAGTAAGAACATTGTTTGTTTTCCCTTTTCAGGCACAATCAGGGGAACCAGGTCCAACCTGCCTGGGAAGCCTGATCAGGGTCAGTCCCATTCACTGGCTGGTTGGGTTGAGTTTCGGGGGGCGGGGGGGGGTTGTGTTTTCACATTTTAGTGGTAGGAGCCTTGCGAGACCACCGGATACCACCAGGGCACAGGGAACCCTTTGCCTGGGGCTGCCCCGGTTAGGGAGGAGCTGCTCCTCCACTGCCTCGATGAGGAAGGCAGTATGACGGTGACCTGTGAGATCCAGGAGGACGATTTTTGGCTGCCCCTTCCCTCCTGCATCTGGGATCCGCAGAGAGAGAGAGAGAGAGAAAGAGAAAAGACGAGGTGCAGACGACTGTGCCTAAGGACAATGTAAGACCATTGAGGGTAGCAATCAGGAGTCTTCACCCGCCCGGGGGAGAGAGAGGATTGGACTCTCGGCGCTGTTTGGGAAAGTGGTGGTTTCCCCTCCCACCTGGGAGCTCTTCTTATCCAAGCCCTGGAGGGCGGCTGTCTGATTCTTGCACGGACAGAGAGAGAAGAAGTGTAACAAAGGGAATATCCGTGGTGCCGTGGATGGCGTTCGTTTGTGCCGTATTTCATCGAACGCTCAGTCAGTAAAGACGAAACCAGTGGCTCCACGGTGGTCAGAGTGGTCCAAGTCCCCTCTCCCAGGGAAATCTTTCCTTCCATCCCCCAAGGAATCCAGGCCCTGGGGTTAAGAGAGACTATTCCAGCCCCAAGGAGACAGTAACAACATCTTTCAGGGCCCCAGGGATGGGCGTTACAAAAGTAATTACTAAACTGGAACATTATAATTAATACAGAATGAGTATTACAGCACAGATCACTGAGAGGACAATTTTCTTTTACGTTTCTCTGAATAATCAAACTTCTCTTCCTTCAAATGCTACATTTTAAGTTTCATTAGATTTCTACTGAGAAGCTTCCAAATTTTCCCTATGCACTAAAATTAAACAAAGAGTGTTTTTCAGCCAGTGACATTTAAACATTATATGCTGACCATAAAAAGATAACAGTAATGCCTAGAAATTAACTCCTTGGTTACAACAGGTAGAAAAAGCACCCACACCCACACATCTGTATGTACAGATCAGGGGTTTCCAAACGTTTAAACTACCAGCAGTTTTAGGGACCCTCATCCTATCCTGACAAATCTCTCTCTCTCACAACTAACTATCTAATAACCTGTATGAGACTAGGAATATTTTTTTTAAGTACACTAAGATACTGTTCAGAATTTTTTATTTATTTTTTTTTTTAAAGATGTCCTATTTGCATGAAAAGATACAGAGAGTATTGTGTTTGCAAGGAACTTTATGCATGTAATAAAATCCGTCCTGAAAACTGTTTATTCATGACAAAATGGAACACTAAAAATTGAAGAATACGATGCAAAATGTTTAGCTTGCACAATTCTGAAACAGTGCAAGGGTTTGCTTATTTTGCTAGGCAGGTTCTGCTACGCCTTTGGGCTGCCAGCCCAAACAAAACTTGTCTCCACTGGGCTACGGCAACTACCCCGAGTCCTCCCCCCCCCCCCCCCCCCCCCCCCATAGATCATGGATCTCTCGGAGGGCAGTCATGGGGACCCCGAAGCCTGACTTCTTCACATCACCACCAAGCGATGGTCAAGGCTTCCTTCCCCAGGCTGCCTCTGTTAAATTCAGCCTTGCTTTTAGGAAACAGGCCCTAATCTGGGGTATTTACATTTCAGAGTCAATAGCTTATTAGTTAAAAAAAAAAATTCCAATAAAAATTCCTAGGAACAATTGGATCTCTTAAAAGTACCTCTAACTGTTTTAAGAGTCTATTCAAGTCAACCTCTCAACTTCAAAAATGCACAAAACACTTCATTTGAGAGCACTTGATTTCAAGCACTTTTAAGCAAAGGAAACAGAGCCATACTGTAAGTAATTGAAGGTATTTGCTTGAGTACATATATTATAAATTGTTCCCTTTGCTGGAAGCATTAATTTTAAATATTATTCAGCTCATTAAGTGATTTTAGAAATATTGTTAAGTGCAAAATGTTAGCACAACTATTGAAAGAATTTGACTAAGCAGTGTTCATTCACATGAACAGATTTGGCACTCAAGCACACATGCCCGTACAAATATAGGAGAGAGCTTTGTACAAACTGCTTCTGGCCTTCATGCCATCATGTGGAGCTTAAGCCAATTCTAGGTTCTTTTTGTTGGCTACTGTAAAACAATCCAGTATGTTTGCACTCAAGGGAGATACCGCGCAGTCCTGTCATCATATTTCCACAGCACAAGACTGCAAGGCGGTACTGTAGTACTTAACAGAAAATCCTGCCTAGCATCCTTGGATAAAACAGAAAAAAAATGCAAGCACTCTCCGTCCCTCCATCTGTCCTCAAAGCAAGTTAAAGTTCTCCAGCGCAGGTACAGGTGTTTCTGAGCAAGGCGTCGCTAGGATTTTTCTCCCTCCATAATCTTTTGGGTTTTTTTTATACATCCACACACCCACCGCCTCCACAAGGCATGCACTCGTCAGGTCTGTGATCAGGATAATAGTTTCCGCAAAGACTATCCTACATCTCTGCTTTGGCCTCTTGTTCTCCCTCCTTGGGCTCAATTACATCACCTTCCCAGTACACCTAAGTCCCTTTGTCTGAACATTGGACAGGAGAGGCTGGACGTAGGTCTCCTACACCACAGCACATGGTACCATAGAAGCAAGAGCCCAAGTATCTTACATTTCATTTTGTTCACAAAATGCCCATTTCTTTGATTTTGTTCTATAAAAAAAAAACAAAAAAACAACAACATTTTTTTGGCCGAAGTGTATTAATGGGGATTTATGACCTGTCTCCCAAAACGTTTTGAAAGTCTGCGACCCTAATCAATGTGTACACATTTTTTTTATAGTGAACGACAATCTTTTGTAGGGGAAAGTAACCAAAACAGTCTACCAAAATCACAGCCATATGACAAACTGTTTAATGTAACTTTACTTTCTACCTTGATGTTAATTGGTTTCCCCTCAGTTACATTGTAAACCGGTACGATAAGACCTAGTCTTGAGCATCGGTATAGGAAAAGAAATAAATAAATAAATAAATAAATAAATAAACTGGAAAGCTGCTCTAAGCCCACAGCACAACTGCTTCTAGATCTTGCCAGGGAGACAGATGCTACTGCTGGAAAATTATCATCAACAGATTGGTATCTTGCATGGATTTGAGTGCTGCTCCTACAACTGATATACAAGCAAGATATAAGCAACAACAATCATATTAGTAATTGTCAAAATATTTTAAAAAAATTCTCTTAGCATGAAACATATTGGTACTAACAGAAGAAAATGTTTATAATGTGAATTTGAAATTTACAGAATAAAAAAATTAACAACCAAGAGTATGCCAACTCAAGACCAGAAAATGCCAAGCAATAAACCAGTTTATCATCAAGATATTTTGTAATAGTGCTTCTGTGGAGTATTGATATTGGTGGTCCCACTTTCTAACGGAAAACAGAAGACAAGCCGATATCTTTAACTGCTTTGCAATTCTTAGCACAAAATGGATCCTCCCGGGAGTAGGGAACAGCTTCATACTAAGGGTAAGACTACTTCAACACAATGTATGTTCATATTCAGCAGCATTCAGCCAGATTACTTCGATATATTTGGCTACATAATGACTTGAATATTTCTGCCACATTATCCAGCTAAAATTTGGTTGAATAACACAGGAGTGTTCTGAGATGGAATTAATTTAACCAGATAAGTTATTCAATAGTCAGAGTTGGCTGGCTAACTTCTCTGGCTAACTCTGGTCGTGCTGGATAAACTCATCCCGTCAAAGTTAGCTGTATAAATTTATCTAGCTAATTCTGCAAGCCGGCCAGTAGCCGAATATTACTCCCACTAAACATATTGGGGTAGATTTTTAAACTTATGCGCGTGCATCCATGGGCATGCGCTTCCCGGCGCGCACACATGTACGCGGCTAATGAATAGCACACTCATGCGTCGGCGCATGCGTGCTATAAAATATAAGAGGCGCGTGCACATGCCTGGCAGATTTTAACATCTGCGCGCGGCCTGGGACTCGCGCACACGGGGGAGGGGGCTACATTTTTAATTTACGTGCGGCAACGTGATGGTCCCTTTTCCCAGTTCTCTCCCAGTCCGCTCCAATTAAGGAGCAGACTGGGAGGGAACTTCCCCACCCCTTCCCCCCTCTCAACCCTTTGTCCTACCTTTCTTTGTTTTTTATTTTGTTGCTTACTGCACCTTTGGAGCAGCAACAACATGCGCATGCCGGCGATCTCTTCCCCGATAGAGAAGCAAATGCCGCTGTACCGGCCTCTTCCAGCCTCCCCCCTCCCCACCCCCCTGGACCGCTCCTTTAACTGGGCCCGGCCCTTCGATGCATAACGGGGGTTCCACAAGTGGCCGGGCCCCTTTGCAGAGGCACGCGGTATGTGCAAGGCCTGGCCACGCGCGTATCCCCCATTTTCTGTGCGGGGGGGGAGATTTAAAATGTGGCTGATAGTCTACCTAGGTAGGAAATTTCACTTGGACAGATACTAAGTAGAACTGGGCTTTTGTTAGGCTGGGATACGGTTGCAGAAGGCCCACACATATCACTTCCTTGGCACAGTGCTTGGCTACAATTGCAGGAATTTGTTGATAACATAACTTCTGCACCAAACTTCTTGCCCTAACAATAAGCCTTTCTTTATTCTCCAAACAAACATTATCTTGCATGTTCCAATAAAAGAAATAACAAGTCCCTTGGTTCCTAAAGAGCAAGCTGTGGAGGGAGGGACCCTTATCTGAATGACCTTGGCCTTAACTCAATGCACTGCTTTCTGATTCAAGCCGGGGACAAAAACATGGACTTTTCTTTGCAGGTCAGCTGCTATTATGTAGAATCCTCCAGCTAAGTAAGAGAGGTGCATGCCGGCATACATGCTGCTCTTCATAGGGCTACTGAATGCCCACTCCAGTCCTCTTCCAGATCTTTACAAAACACTCGAGGGTTATCCCAAGCGCCCTTCAGTCACTTGACATTCATTAATTAGACCAGAGAGAGGAAAGCCAGTAAAATGTGAATCTATCACACGCAGATCAACAAGGTTTTCAATGTTAAATGGTTCACATTCTTGTTATAAGTGAAGATCTGCAGCTTTTTTCCCCTAGCTCAGGAAGTATTATAAATCTAATAATACTGCTGTCTTAGGGGGAAATGTTCAAACTGTGCACCATGGGACAAAGTCTGCGGGGACTATTTAATCTTGGACTTTGCCCCAATTTTCAAAAAGAGTAAAATACTTGTGTGTTTTTGCTTTGAAACTTGTCATAGGTACCTGGAAATTTGCATCTGCTTTTTCTGTGGGCACATTTTCATGGAAAAATGTATGTTGATTTTAAAATGCAATCTACGTGCGTTGAGTTTCCTGGGAACACTTCCTCTTAATGCAGCTAAACATTTGTCCGCTGCGGAACAAACCACAGATTTTTAACTGCATTGAGGGAAGGTAATTTTCAGAAGGTGGTTCCACACAAGTGAATGGCTTTGAAATATAGAAACATAGAAATGACGGCAGAAAAAGACCAATCGGCCCATCCAGTCTGCCCAGCAAGCTCCCACACTTATTTCCCCATACTTATCTGTTTCACCAACCTCCAAGTTCAGGGCCCTTGTTGATAACTGTTTGATTCAAATTTCCTGCCACCCCCTGCCATTGTTGCAGACAGTAATGTTGGAGGTGCATCAAAGGTGAGCATAAAGCTGAATGTTTAAGGGTAGTAACCGCCTCCTCAAGCAAGTTACCCCAATGTTAGTTTACCCAAATTGCACAGATCAATGCCTTGTTGGTTGTCGTCTGAATGTAAATCCTCTTTTCCACATTTCCCCCTTCCATTGAAGCAGAGAGCAATGCTCGACATGATTCAAAGTGAAGTATCAGGCTTAATTGGTTTAGGGTAGTAACCGCCACAATAAGCAAGCTACCTCCACGCTTATTTGTTTGCCCAGACTTTGTAGCTCAATCCTCTTTTCCACATTTCCCCATGCCGTTGAAGCAGACAGCAACGCTGGAGTTGCATTAACCATGTGAAGGCTTATTGAGCGAGGGTAGTAATCACCAGGTAGTAGCCTCCATTCCAGCAAACCACCCCCATGCCTCTTCTCTTCATTCCCATCCTCTAGCCTTTATGGATCCACAGTGTTTATCCCATGCCCCTTTGAATTCCTTCACAGTTTTAGTCTTCACCACTTCCTCCAGAAGGGCATTCCAGGTATCCGTGAAGAAATACTTCCTGACATTGGTTCTGAGTCTTCCTCCCTGGAGTTTCAAATCGTTACCCCTAGGTCTACTGATTTTTTTCCAATGGAAAAGGTTTGTTGTTGACAATGGATCATTAAAACCTTTTAAGTACCTGAAAGTCTGTATCATATCACCCCTGCTCCTCCTTTCCTTCAGGGTGTACATATTTAGGTGCTTCAATCTCTCCTCATAAGTCATTTTATGAAGACCATCCACCTTTTTGGTCGCCCTTCTCTGGACTGCCTCCATCCTGTCTCTGTCTTTTTGGAGATACGGTCTCCAGAACTGAGCACAGTACTCCAGGTGAGGCCTCACCAAGGCCCTGTACAAGGGGATCATCACTTCCTTTCTCTTACTAGATATTCCTCTCTCTATGCAGCTCAGCATTCTTTTGGCTTTAGCTATCACCTTGTCACATTGTTTCACAGACTTCAGATCGTTAGACACTGATTCTTCCTAAGATTTCTCTGGCAAAGAAAAGCTTCTGTAAATTCTGCTAACATTTGAATGTTCTGATAATCAGTACAGGTGGCCATAAAGCATCAGAGATAAACGGCATAGAAGGAGGTTCTCAGTCACTACAGGTTTTACACTAACCAAGTATGGCTGCAATGTGTTTTCTTTGCTTATAAAATGTATAGGAAGGGGACTAGCCTGTGGCTGAAGTCACAACACTTTGGGGTAGAGTTTAAAACCCCTGCGTGCGTAAATCCTCCCGGATTTACGAGCGCAGGATACTTGCGCGCCGGCGCGCCTATTTTGCATAGGCCACTGGCATGCGCAAAGCCCCGGGACGCGCGTAAGTCCCGGGGCTTCGTAAAAGGGGTGGGAGGGGGCGGGTCCAGGGGCATGGCGACGGTACAGGGGCGGGCCGGGATGGCGGTCCCGAGTCCCCCAGCACTGCGGCCTGTGCCGGGGGATGCCGGGGCGGCGCGCGCAAGTTACGCCTGCTTCAAGCAGGCGTAACTTGCCCAACAAAGGTGGGGGGGGGGGGGATTTAGGTAGGGCTGGGGGTTAGGGTAGATAGGGGAAGGGAGGGGAAGGTGGGGGGACGCGGAAGGAAAGTTCCCTCCGAGGCCGCTCCGATTTCGGAGCGGCCTCGGAAGGAACGGAGGCAGGCTGTGCGGCTCGGCGTGCGCAGGCTGCCGATTTTGCACAGCCTTGCGCGCACCGTCCCCGGATTTTATAAGATACGCGCGGCTACGCACGTATCTTATAAAATCTGGTGTACTTTTGTTCGCGCATATGTTTTGAAGATCTACCTCTTTGTGTTGTGATGCTGAGAGACTCAAACTGGAATCTTGTTCCTGATGTGAATGGCTGCACATTGGCACACCATGAATGCAAAGCACTTGGGCCCTATTGTGGGTGACTCCCTCAAGACACAAAATGGCATTGAGAATACATCTTGAAGGAGCCTTTTCTTCAGCACTCAAGGCCAGCAAGGGATGTAATATTTCCAGGCATGGTGAGGGAGGTGATAAAGAGAAAAAAATGCCCAACAAAACTATTTGTCTTGAAAATATATTTTGTAAACCAACAGAAGACTATAAAACTTTATGTCCACTGATGTCCGGTAGTTCTTCAATGGACTAGACTATACATTGGTAATAGTTTCACTATTGAATTTACCATTTTTAATTTGTAATTACCGTGGTATTTTTTTATAATTTTTCAATTATTAGTGTCCCCAATCCAATCATATTATTGTAATGTGAATTTTTCTTATCAATAAAATCTCTTTTTATCATGATAAAGTTATCTATAAATAGCTGTCTCCTACACGGTCACCCTAAATCGCGCGTGCTGATGGTTCTGTTCACTTATCTAGTCTTTACGTAGGATGTGATGCGAAAATTTCATGGTAAAAGATACATAAAGATTTAGGGTGACCATGTAGGAAAGAGCTATTTATAGATAACTTTATCATGATAAAAATAGATTTTATTGATAAGAAAAATTCACATTACAATAATATGATTAGATTGGGGACACTAATAATTGAAAAATTATAAAAAATTATAAAAAATATCACGGTAATTACAAATTAAAAACAGTAAATTCAATAGTGAGACTATTATCAATACATGGTCTAGTCCATTGAAGAACTACCGGACATCAGTGTACATAAAGTTTTATGAATAAAAGAGATTGTTTGGATATTCGTTATCTTGATGTATAAGTTGGGAGGTGTAACAGAAACACGCACCTCTTAAGCTGTTTGTATGAAGTATGTTTATTAGAAAAATTAATAAAAATGTTTTATCATAAAGTTTTATAGTCCTCTGTTGGTTTACAAGGTGTTGATTATAGAGAGGACTTATAGGGTTGTGTTGTGTTTGAAATTATATTTGACAAACAGTAATTGGGATGTAGGAATTAAGCAAACAAATGCATGGGCAATTGTGAATATGGTCCCAAAAGGTCTTGGACACTAGCGCATCCCCTAGCACCTCTTTTTTGACGGAAGTGGCGGCTGTCAGCGGGTTTGACAGCCGACGCTCAATTTTGCCGGCGTCGGTTCTCGAGCCCGCTGACAGCCACGGGCTCGGAAACCGGATGCCGGCAAAACTGAGCGTCCGGTTTGATTCGACAGCCGCGGGCCCATTTAAAATTTTTTTTTTTTAAATGTTTTACTTTTTTAAACTTTCGGGACCTCCGACTTAATATCGCCATGATATTAAGTCGGAGGGTGCACAGAAAAGCAGTTTTTACTGCTTTTCTGTGCACTTTCCCGGTGCCCGGAGAAATTAGCGCCTACCTTTGGGTAGGTGCTAATTTCTGAAAGCAAAATGTGCGACTTGGTTGCACATTTTGCTTTCTGAATCGCACGGGAATACCTAATAGGGCCATCAACGTGCATTTGCATGTTGCGGGTGCTATTACGTTCGGGGGGGTTGGACGCGCATTTTGGACGCGCTATTACCCCTTACTGAATAAGGGGTAAAGCTAGCGCGTCCAAAACGCACGTCCAAATGCCAGCTAACAGTGCGCTCCATCGGAGCGCACTGTACTATATCGGCCCGATATCGGCACTGTACTATATCGGCCCGATAGGTAGGGCGCCTTCCCAGACTTTAGCTGATCCTGTATTCGGAGCATCTAGTCAATGGGTTTCTGCCTGGGGTTTGCTTTGTCTATCTCTCTCCCCATACGGTAGCAATGTTTCCCTGTTCTTGCTGTCTCCATCTGCAAATTTCCTCAACATTCATTTAAGTGTCTGATTGAAGCACTTGACCAGGCCATCAGTCTTTGGATGATACACTGAGATCCACATAGTTTGCATCTTGAACAAGGTGAAGAGCTGTTTCATTACCTTAGAGACAGAGGGGGGTATTGTGATCCATCAGGATCTCCTTGAGCAGCCCAAGTCATGAAAAATCCTCCATTAGGGTGGTCACCACGGTCAGGATCTTGATATTCCATAGTGGCCCTGCTTCCAGATATCTGGTGGCATAGTCTAGTATGACAAGGATGTATTTATTTCCCCAAGTCAATCTCTCTAGTGGCCCCACAAGATCCATGCCTACTCTTTCAAAAGGGGTCACGATTATAGGCATTTATATGAAAGGTGCTGCCTGTACTCCGGCAGGCTTTGTGAACTGGCAGGTCTAGCAATACAACTGGACCTCTTTATGAAGGCCTGACCAATAGAATTGTGCCAGTATTTTTTCCCAGAACTTTTCCTCCCCCAGGTGACCCCTAGAAAGTGGCTGTGTGCTAACTCCATGACCTGCTAACAACTGGGTTTGGGAATTAGAAGCTGTTCTATCACATTCCCTTTGACACTTCCCTTTGTGACTCGGTAAAGTAAATCCCCTTTCATCACAAAATAGTGAGGAACAGGGTCTATAAACTACACTCTGGGGACTACATTTTTGTCCACCCTATATATATGCTCCTGGGCCCACTTAAAGGATTCATCTTCCCTAAGAGCCTGCCTAAAGTTCCCTAGATATAAATAAGCATCAAAGAGTCAAACTTAACTCCTAGTATTCATATCATATATTGTAAATCCAAAAGAATAGAACACTGGGAGTGAAGCCACACCAAGTTCTAGGATGCCCACAAAAGATAAAAATATGCAAGCCATCATAACTCAAACAGCAAGAAATGCTGACAGAGATAACCAAGCCTTCAGATGTTTCTTAAATATAGTACACTCATGTATTGTATGTAAATCTCTTGGCATCTGGTTCGTTAACCTAGGTGTGGTTCAGGAAAAGGTCTATATGCTTGTTGTTTCAACTTTACTTCATTAAATGAGGGAACCTCTAGAAAATCTTCTTTAACATTCATAAATGATCTAGAAAAGGGAACAATGAGTGAGGTAATCAAATTTGCAGATGACACAAAATTATTCAAAGTTGTTAAAACAACAGCGGATTGCAACGTACTGGCAGAAGGACCTTGTGAGACTAGGAGACTGGGCAATCCAACAGCTCATGAAATTTAGTGTGGAAAAGTGCAACGTGAAAAATAATCCTAACTACAGGTACACAATACTGGGTTTTGTATTGAGAGTCACTACCCAAGAAAAGGACCTTGGAGTCTTTGTGGATACATTGAAAGCCACAGCTCAGTGTGCGGTGATGGGCAAAAAAAGCAAATAGAATATTAGGCATGAGCTGGAAAGAAATGGAGAATATCATATTGCCTCTGTATTGAGCCATGGTGCATACACACCTTGACTGTTGTGTCCTCTTCTGGTCACCCCGTCTCAAAAAAGACACAACAGTGTTAGAAAACATGCAGAGGTGGCGACAAAAATGATAAAGGGAGTGGAATGGCTCTCTTCAACTTGGAAAAGAGATGGCTGAGAGGGGACACGATAGAAGTTTATAAAATCATGAGTGGAGTAGAATGGATAAATAGTTATTTACCCTTTCAAACACTACTAAAACAAAGGGACACTCATGAAACTAACAACCAGCAGATTCAAAGCAAATAGTGAAAAACTATAAATAGCAGAAATACTTTTACACTCAGTGCACAAGCAAGCTGTGGAATCTGTTGCCAGAGGACTTGGTCAAGGTGAGAAGCACTGCGGGATTTAAAGAGGTTTGGTCAGGTTTCTGGAGGAAAAGTCCATAAGACATTATTAGCCAGGTAGGCATGGGAGAAAGCAACAGGAATTGGATCTACTTTATGGGATCTGCCAGAGCCAGGATGCTGGGCTTGATAGAGCATGACATTTCTTGTATTCTTATGAGAAAATCTCAATATTCAAGTTGGTCTATATTCTAAAAGTCATTCTCTTAAATAACTGGATTCAAGACCTTGCTTCAGACTGGCAATGATAATTAAGAAAGTCAATGTAGGGCTTTCCATACTGATTTCATGTGGTTTTATTTTATTTATTTATTAAAGGCTTTTATATACCGAATTTCTTGATACAAATCAAATCAACTCGGTTTACATCGAACAAGTAGAAACTATAACCAACAAACAGTAGACAATTTGAAGGAGAATAAAGTTACATTATAACAAGGATGTGTAAACTTGGAGTAGGAAATAAGAAGGGGGAATAATGATTATAATATACAATGGAGTATGCGAGGGAGGCAAGGAGCAGTCCTCATGATAATTTGTTAACGTTCTCTAATAATTTAAATATGGTTTAGCGCTTGTTTATATACATAGTTGCTAGAACAGTTATAAGTCAGGCTGTTGGGCTGGTGTCGGTGAAAGCTCGACTGAACAGCCGAGCTTTCCTGGTTACCTGGTTGTGGTGTTACCTGGTTGTGGTGCCTATGACCACAACCAGGTAACACTCTGCCAGGATGGGCAGAAAGGGCGTGCGAGTCACCACAATCTGCTGACCAGAATTCTCTCACAGTCCAGTTAATTCACTAATTGAAACTCCATTTACAAACCTGTTGGTTTTTAAAATATAGACCAGGGAATGCTTACATTATCATCAACAACTAAGTGCTACCTGTGAATGTTAAACCATAGTATTCTTTGAATACATTTATCACTGTAACATGCTGAGACATTATATTGTGCCCATATACTGCATTTGAGTTACAAAACAAAAAAATACAGATTGGGGGAAACCTCTTCATTACCTCTTTCCCCCATGCTCTCCTGCTCCTTCAGGTAGGAGGTGCTGTAGCTTTACAGATATTTGGGAGGATGAACATTTGTACCACTATAAACTGCTTTCTGCTGGGCCATATGTACTAAGCGGTAAATTTTAATAATAATATGCGTGTACAAGCACGCATTCACATGCATGTTATAAAATTGGCTTTACACGTATCCATGTATGCAAGATTTTATATTGACGAACACATATGTACGCAAATACCACCTCTACTGTGTAAGTGAGGGGGGATTTTAGTAGACACGCAGCCCGACGCTATTAACTATTTCCTCAGTTCATTCCTAGTTCGCCCAGGTAAAGGATCAGACTTCCTAACCCCCCTTAGCTAGTTGTCCTCCCTTTTTCCCTGCTAGCTCCAGCCCTTAAAATCCCACTGACTAGCCTTGATTTTTTAACTTTGCAACTTACACGCCAAACATAGCCTAAGTAAAGATACATTGCAGGGGACCCCGGCACGTGCTTGTGCACGTAAATACTTACGTGCACGACTTGCCCATGCCCCACCCAGACCATGCCCATTCCCTGCCCCTTTTCCGGAAAAAAGTTGTGTGCATTTAATGGGAGATAAGTGCATTGTCCCAGGCCTTTTAAAATCCATGCAGCATGGGCAGGTCCAAGACATGCGCGCATCTTCTGGTTTTGGCGCGCATAAGGCTTTTAAAATTGACCAGCAAGCATGCTTCCCATATACGTAAAACGGGGAAACATGTCTTCTGGGCCATAATCCGTCACAAACCTTGGGTGGTGCTGGGAGGCTGAAGGGAAGGACTGTGCTTAACAAATCCAACTGCCTAGCACAGTTTGCACTTATTACATTAACTGCTGCCCATGCTGCCGTCCAAAATGCAAATGAAGGCAAAACTCAGGATGAAGCTGCCAACCGTAGTTCACAGCTTTACAGCTGAAAATGGAGAGGAAAAACCTGTGAT
Organism: Rhinatrema bivittatum; assembly: GCF_901001135.1. NCBI lineage: Eukaryota > Metazoa > Chordata > Amphibia > Gymnophiona > Rhinatrematidae > Rhinatrema > Rhinatrema bivittatum. Next base: position 16,584,645 of record NC_042618.1, read on the forward strand.
GCTATAGTTATTATGTAAGCGGAAGACATAAATCCCATCCGGAACGGTACCTTTTTAAAATGAGTTGGGTTTTTTTCTTTTCTAGCATTGTCACTAAGACATTTGGTCAGCATTTACTTGCAACAAGCTGCACTTTATTTAAGAAAACAAATCCTCCAACATATCACATTTCAGGTAATCTGCGATGGGTGCACACACCTAAAGTTTTGAATTGCAGCGTGACCTGCCCTGTAATTCTCAGGCACACCTCTCAGTTGTCAGGGAGACAGAACTACAGAGGTAAACTTTCCTCTGTTTAGTTAGCAGGAGGTTTACTCAGAGGTGCTTCAGAAACCGCACAATGCTGTAAGGCTTGTGAAAGCAGCACTGTAGCAACAAAGAAAGACTTACCGAGAACACAGCTTTCAGAGGGCGATCCATCTGGGGTGCAGCAAAAGCGCCACGGAATAATCAGAATGCGCAGCAAACCAACGGCAAAGTACTAAAGTGTGCAGAATGGGGCCAACGCTCCAACGTCTGGCGAGACACATTTCTGCCTAGGCACACCTTGAAGCCAAGCTGCAAACGAGAAAGTTTCTCTTGGAAAAGTAGTGTCAAGCTTGCACAGACAGGATGCATGGGTTTTACGCATGTTTGTGAGTGCATGATTTACTCCCCTGGGCTCACCAGCGGGTTGGAAACCATGCATGGACTGCTAGCTGGACACAGAAAGCAGAGCGGCCTGCCTGACACAGGTGTTCTCCCAGGTCAGCAGGATGCTAGTCCTCACATGTGGGTGACATCATCAGGATGGAGCCCAATCACGGAACACTTTTTGTCAAAGTCTCTAGAATGGCTCACTGAGCATGCCCAGCATGGCACTAACCCTGCAACCAGCAGGGGTCCCCATTCAGTCTCGTTTGTAGCAAAAGTACTAGCGAAAAGTAAAATAATAAAAGGTAAGCGAACCCAACTCCGCGGGGTGGCGGGCAGGTTTTGTGAGGACTAGCATCCTGCGGTCCTGGGAGAACACCTGTTACAGGTAAGCAACTCTGCTTTCTCCCAGGACAAGCAGGATGGTAGTCCTCACATGTGGGTGAACAGCGAGCTACAGGATGCCCAAATATAATAAGCCAAAAACACCCAATGACGTGCAACAGGCACAACAACTGGGGTGGTTTTGGGTAGGAGGGCAGCCTGAGTTTCTCAGTGGGTCGTAGGCAGGAAGTTGGATTATTTGAACTGGAAATAAATTACGCAGGACAGATTGGCCAAAGATGGAATCTTGCCTGCCAGCCTTGTCGAGACAATAATGAGCTGCAAATGTATGGAGAGAGCTCCATGTGGCAGCTCTGCAGATGTCAGCCAGAGGTACAGAATGGAGGTGCGCTAGTGACGTTGCCATGGCTCTTACTGAATGCGCTTTTAAGGTTCCTGTAGTGGAAGGCCTGCTTGTCGGTAGCAGAAGGAAATGCAGTCCGCCAGCCAGGTGGACAGGGTCTGCTTGCCCACTGGCGCTCCCAATTTGGTTTTATCAAAGGAGACAAACAGTTGGGTGGACTTCCTATGGGCTGCAGTGTGGTCCAGATAAGGGAAACGCACACTTACAGTCCAAGGAATGCAGAGCCCTCTCACCTGGTTGTGAGTGAGGCCTTGGAAAAAAGGTAGGAAGTACTATGGACTGATTTAAGTGGAAATCAGAGACTACCTTTGGCAAGAATTTAGAGTGAGTGCGGAGTACCACATGATTATGAAGAAATTTGGTATACGGTGGGTATGTTACCAGTGCCTGTAGCTCACTGACTCTGAGAGCTGATGTTATAGCAACTAGAAAGATCACTTTCCAAGTGAGATGTCGAAGCTCGCAGGAGTGTAGGGGCTCGAAAGGAGGTCGCATGAGCCGTGCTAGCATAACATCGAGGTCCCATGCCGGGACCGGAGGACGCAGTGGAGGCTTTAGCTGGCACAAGCCTCTCATAAAGTGCCCTACCAGGGGTTGTGCCGAGATCGGGGCATCTCCTACACCTTTGTGGTAAGCGGCTATGGCGCTGACATGGACTCAAATGGAAGAAGTCTGCAGACCAGACTCGGAAAGTCCAGGAACCTTGTTGTGAGGCAGGAAAAAGGACCTATTTCTTTTGTGGTGCACCATGAGGAGAATCTTTTCCATTTGGAACGATAAGATCTTCTAGTAGAAGGTTTTCGTGAAGCTACGAGGACCTGGGACACACTGTCAGAGAGATTAAGGGATTGTAGTATTAACCTCTCAACATCCAAGCTGTCAGAGACAGGGAGTGAAGGTTGGGATGACGCAACAGCCCGTTGTTCTGCGTTACTGGAGTTGGATCTGTGCCCAGGCGAATTGGTTGCTGGACTGAGAGGTCGCGTAGGATGGGAAACCAAGCCTGACGTGGCCAGCGAGGGGCTATGAGGATCATTGTGCCCCCGTCCTGCTGTAACTTTATGAGAGTCTTGCTGATGAGTGGAAGTGGAGGGTAGGCATATAGAAGACCCCTTGCCAAGAATGGGTGAAGGCATCTCGTGGCGGTGTGTCATGGCTGCAGTATAGAGAGCAGAAGTTGTCCACTTTGCGGTTGTGAATTGACGCAAAGGGGTCTATGTGTGGGCGGCCCCATTGGTGAAATATTTTGTTCGCTACAGTGGCATCTAGAGACCATTTGTGGGGATGAAAGGTACAGCTGAGGTTGTCCGCCATCACATTGTCCACGCCTGCCAGGTAGGCCGCTCTCAGTAGCATGGAGTGGGAGAGAGAGCCGAGGCCAAATCTGCGCCACCTCCTGGCATAGCAGATAAGAGCCTGTGCCCCCCCTGCTTGTTGAGGTACCACATTGCTACCTGGTTGTCTGTCTGAATTAGGATTACCTTGTTGAAAAGGGAATCCTGAAAGCGAAGAGGGCATATCGGATTGCCTGGAGCTCCAGAAAATTTATCTGGTGCCTTGATTCCACTATGGTCCAGGATCCCTGGGTTTGGAGGTTGTTGACATGGGACCCCCAACCCAGATTGGATGCATCTGTTTTCAGAGTAATTTGAGGGTGTGGAGGTGGGAAGGGTAGTCCTATCTGAAGATTGGACTCCTGTATCCACCAAGCTAGTGAGAGACTAAGCTGGTTGGTGATGTGGACAATGTGGGACATGTGTTGATTTGACTGGGATCACTGGGACTTTAAAGTCCATTGTGTTACTCTCATGGCTAGTCGAGCCATTGGGGTTACATGAACTGTGGACGCCATGTGACCTAACAAGGTTACTAGATGACGAGCTGTTGTGGTTTGGCAAGTCTGCACTGCTTTGGCCAGGGTTGATAACGCGCATGCCCAGTCCTTTGGGAGAAACGCTTTGGCTTGGGCAGTGTTTAGATCTGCTCCAATAAATGAGAGGGTGCGTGATGGAGTCAGATGTGACTTGGGATAGTTTATTAGAAACCCCATGGATTGCAGTAGGCTGATGGTGAAATGGAGGGAGTGGAGCACTTCTGCTTGGGATAGACCTCTGAGGAGCCAATCTTCTAGATATGGATAGATGTGGATGTTGTTTTGTCGCAAGTGAGCTGCGACTACTGCCAGGCATTTCGTGAATACACGGGGTGCTGATGCTAGGCTGAATGGCAGCACTCAGTATTGGAAATGATTGTGGCCTACTACAAACCTGAGGTATTTTCAATGAGGAGGGTATATGGCAATGTGGGCATAAGCCTCCTGAAGATCTAGAGAGCAGAGCCAATCTCCCTGCTGCAGTAGAGGGAGCATGGTGCCCAAGGTTACCATTCTGAACTTTTCTCTGCGGAGATGTTTGTTTAGGGCGTGCAGGTCCAAAATAGGACGAATGCCGCCTGATTTGTTTGGAATTAGAAAATACCCTTGACCCCACTGCAGCCGAGGTGCCGGTTCGATGGCATTGGATTGCAGGAGGGCCGAGAGCTCTGTCTCGAGAAGTGAAGTGTGCTTGGTTTGGTTAGACCCCAAGCTGGACATGGTGAAAGGTTTGGTGTTAGTGTGAAGAAGTTCAGTTGGTAACCATGGGTGACCACAGAAAGGACCCATTGGTCTGTTGTGATTGTGTGCCATATGTTGGCAAAGTGGCACAAGCGGCCTCCTACTGGAATCAGTGTGGTAGGCAGGGGTTTATTTTATGCCCTCTAGTAAGAAGTCAAAACCCCGATGCTGGACCAGTCTGCGAGGCTGGTTGGGCTTTTGTGGCCCTGTGTTGATGAGGCTGGCCTCTTTGGGAAGGTCTAGGTTGTTGAGTACGGGATAGAGGTGGGCAATACCTACGTGGCTTGTAGGATAGCCTCCTAGGATCCTGTCGAAAAGATCTCTTGGTGGTAGATGGGAAGTCTGAGGGGAGAGTTGACAGCTGATGCAAGGTATCATGATGATCTTTTAGTTGTGCCACTGTTTCCTGAATTTTATCACCAAATAAGTTGTCCCCTGTACATGGGAGATCTGTCAACCTATCTTGGACTTTCTGGCACAGGTCAGAAGACTTGAGCCATGCCCAGCGTCTGGCACTTATTTCTGCTGCCGATACTCTTGAGGCAGTTTCAAAGATGTCATATGCTTCCCTCACTTCATGCTTTCCAGCATCGAGTCCTTTCTGAAGGATTGTGGTAAGTCCTTCTTGATATTCATCTGGTAATGTTTCAGAGAATTCTTGGACCTTCTTCCAAATATTCCTTGAGTACTGAGTCATGTATAGCTGATAAGCTGCTATATGTGCCATCAGCATAGAACAGTGGAAGACTCTCTGTCCGAAGGCGTCCAAGGATTTCTGTTCTTTACCTGGAGGGGCAGAAGAATAAGGCTGGGATCTCTTGGCTTTCTTCTGGGCAGACTCAACGACCACAGATTGATAGGGCAGTTGGCTTTTTTGAAACCCTACAGCTGACTGGACCAGATAGGTGGCATCAATTTTTCTATTCACTGGTGGAACTGTGCCGAGGTGCTCCCAGGTGCATTGTAACAAATCAAGGAGCACTTCATGTACTGGAACTGCCATCCTCCTTCATCTGTAGCTTAAAAAGGATGGTTTCAGACATCTCTTTAATGAAGTTGGCAAATGTGAGGTCTTCAGGAGGGGAGCGGCGGCATTCTTCTGGGGGTGGAAGCTCTGACAGGATAACTTGACTGGATAACACTAATACGCAGCGTTATTATCCAGCTAAGTTATCTGGGTAAGTCTGGTTGTTCTGGAGAATAGTCCAAAAGTTATCCGGATAACTTGGACTTTATCCAGGTATATCAGTGGAATGCAGGACTGGCTGAATATATGAGTAGTTTTACCCACTCCTTACATTGCTGAATCTGGACTTCATTAAGTTTTAGACACTTATTCAGCACATGCTAGTACTCACAAATTATAACATTAAAAAGGACTTGAACTGACTTAAACCAGTATTGCTTCCACTATTGAAAAAAGTAATTCTGCACTGAACATAAGATAGTCCTGGATTTCCAGGGAGAGTGCAGAGTTGTTTTGTTGGATGTACTGGCAAATTATTATTGTCTCAATACTCAGCATTACAGGAACAGACCAGAATGGGACTGGGGAGTAAAATGCCTTAGGCCAATCTCTGGTCTGTTTCTCTCCCTGCTTCAGGATGTCCTGGTGCCCTCTACCATCTTTCCTGCTGGCTGAGGCAATGCTCCCTTCCCCAATGTCATCGTAGGCTGTCCTTAAGAGGCAGCAGGAGTGGGGGACTGGCCATGACATGATGGGCAAGAGGAGCTAAAGGATATACCAGTACCCTCCGCCGTGGTTCCTGCTGGCCTCCTTCCACTGTCATCATAGGCCATCCTCAAAAGGCAGATTGCCACAGGGGAGGGACCTATCCAAAGGGGCAATTGGAGAGAGAATGGGTCTAAATTATTGGAATGGAATTGAATATTTGATTGAACTGTCCCACAGTGGTGGAAGGGATGAATAATGTTGCAGATTTGGCCTGCTCTTGGTGTCAGAATTTATTCAGTAATTTATGAAATTAGGGAGGAGGGTGGTGTTTGCGTGAGCTTGAGTGGGATGTATAGAGATAGAGTTGCATGCACTGCTTCCAATGTGTGTAGATCAATCTCATGCATATTCATTGTGGATATCCTGAAAACCCCACTGGCTAGGTGTGTCTCAAGGGCTGGGTTGAGAAGAACTGGTTTGAGGTAGAAATCTGTGTTGCAGTGAAGCCAAACATTTCTTAACCTGGCCCTGGTGACAGAGCTCCAAGGCCTGCCCCTCCCCTGAATCCACCACTACCTACAACCTGACTTCTTCAGGCCCAACTCTCATCAGGCTTCCCTTCTTCTCATTCCATCAGAGACCAAATACCTTCAGTTCCAGACAAGCAAAGGACTAAGGGACTCTCTCTTTCTTAAAGCCAAAGGTGGCCCAACTTCCTTGGGCTCAGTTCACCTCCCCCAGACCAAGCAAACAGACCCATACACCAGAGCTTCAGAACCAAGGGCTCCCACCCTCCATGGTTCCCTCTCCTCAGGTCAGCTCCTGGATAGGCCTGGGCAATGGCAGCAGGGCTGATGTTCCCTCCCTCCATAATTATGCTTGGGTGCATAGGGAGAGGAATGGTTAGAAGAAGTAAATTATATTGCAGTTGTATAAGTCCCTGATGAGACCTCATTTGGAATACTGTGTACAGGTTTGGAGTCTGTACCTTTAAACGGATATAAACCGGATGGAGTCTGTCCAGAGGGCGGCTAATAAATGGTCAACAGTCTTTGCTATGAAGTATATGGGGAAAAACTTAAAGATGTAAACATATACCTTGAATACGTATTTACTATTGTAAGAAACTAGGTAATGAATGAATATGACCTAGACTATTTATTTATTTATTTATTTATTTAATTTCTTTTACTATACCGATGCTCAAGACCAGGTCTTATCGTACCGGTTTGTTTGTATTGATCCAGAACATGAATGCTAACCTAGAATGGGAATGTTGGCTCAGAAGCCGAATGATACTGTAAACTGTTGTGATCTTATCTTGGAACGACAGTATCTAAAATGCCTAAATAAATAAATATCCTAAAGGAATGAGAGGCTAGGGGACAAATGATGAGAGACATTTAAATACCTCCAAAGCATCAATACATAGGAGGCCTGCCTCTTTCAACAGAAAGAAGGATTTCATCAACATGGGATGAAAGTGAAAGGAGGTAGACTCAAGAGTAATCTAAGGAAATATTTCTTTACAGAAAGTGTGGTGGGTACAAGGAACAGCCTCCCTGTGGAGGTGCTGGATACAGGCCCAGTATCCAAATTCAAGGAAGCATGGGATAAGCACAGGGATCTCGGAGGGAATGACAGGGATTGTATAGGTGAGCAGTTAGTCTGGATGGGCAGACAAGATAGGCTGGATGGTCTTTTTGTGCCAGAGGACAAAAGTGCACTCAGCCGACACCAGTGCAAAGGAGGCCTTCCAAGAGCCCTCCCCTCCTTTCCTACCCCTTCACTACTGGCAGCAGTTACAACACTAAAGCCAGGTAAGAGCCTTACAGCAAGTAGGGGAGTCGAAAGATCAGAAAGCAGGGAGTAAGACACCAAGCATGGGGGAGGGGTCTGGGAGAGAGGTGAGAGACTACGTAGGGTGGTTAGGGAACCGGGAGGGGGTATAAGAGACCGAGAGCAGGAGCTCCAGTTTTTAGCATTAAATAAGTAGGAAGCTGAGAGAAAAATTAAAAATGAGACCTCTCTCTCAAGTCTGTTCTGTTTTTAATTAAAAGACACAAAAAAGTTAAAATGGGAGTTACACGCAAGGAATTAATTGGACTTTTGCAACCTCCAATTCATTCCTGATGGCTTTCCAGGGGCTTCTAAAGCTGCACTCGGTCAGTGGATAGGCCTATGATGAACCCCAGAGGAAGGCAGCATTTTGTTGAAGTTTGATTCATTTATTAAACAGAGCACCATTTCTTGCCTTGGTTCAATAGAAGCAAATGCTCGTCTCTTGCAGTTTGTGTTTTCATGTTTGTGTATTTCCCTAATAACTCTGTAATGGTTAGGTCCAACTCTACCAAATGTTTCCACTTTTCAGTGATTTGGGAGGACATGGGAGAGTGACAAAACATACATTTGAAAAAAATCCTGTGCATAACCGGTTTACATGCCTGGTACTACTGACTTCCTTATCTCCTCCCTCGGGACAGGAGTACCAGGAACGGTGTCTGAAAGGAGCTTTTCTGGCTCGGGCCCGCTCCACCTGTCCTTGATTCCAAGAGGCTGAGATTTCTGAGGGGCTTCTGAAGTCCCTCTGGAGGGGGTCTGCAAGGAGACAGCCTGTGCGGCTGTCTCTCCTGCAACAGAAGATCGTTCTTACTCTGGCCAGATGTAAGCCAAATGCTTGCTTTCCAGTGCACCTTAAGTGGAAAATTTAGAAAGGACCACGGCTTTAGTTAGGGGTCCCACTACCTTAGCTAACATTGCTACAGGGTCTCAAATTGCATCTGACAGAAACTCGGCTGCCAGGGTTATCAGGGCCATGCCAGATCTTGAGCTGGGATCCTCTCTATCAGATGTTGAACCTGTTTTATGGTAACTCCTGAGCACGTGTGCCGAGGACAGCACGATCTGCAGAGTACTGCTCTAGTAAGCTCAGAAATCCTTTCCTAAAAGCTGTTTCCATGTTCTTCCTTTAGGAATAGGCATGCACTCTGATAGCTCGGTTGCAGTGCTAACCACCTTAGGACCCAGCCCCGAAGACATGCTCGATAACCCCACTCCTCTAAAATCTCTCTTACCGCCTTGTGAGCAGGAACACAAGTCTGAGATCTGGAAGGCTCTCTCAGAATCTGCCCGCCTTTCTCAGGTTCTTTGGCCTCCATCTGCCTGGTTAACACCACTAACTCTGATACTGCAGACAACAGAGGCCTTCAAGGCCTACTCATCCTCTTCAAAGGACAGGGCAGATTTCATTAGGATGGCTATGAATAATGAGGTTGATATTCAAACGCTTTGTCCAGCTAACCTTTGAGTGTCCCCCTCTCACCGGCAAAGTTTTACCGGGGTAAGTCATCAAAATGTAGCAGGATTAAAAGTGGTCAGGCTGGGGGTGGGATGGGCTAACATTTATCCAGGGCTAACCAGAAACTTAGTCTGGTAACTAACTTAACTGGCTAAATGCCACTGAATATTTGGTTAAACTTACCAAGGAAACTGATTAGTGACCATAATAATAATGAGAATGAGGTGCATATTCAGTCACTTATCTGGCTAACTTCAGAGGTAGATTTAATAGTGCAGTCGCGTTACTGACTGTAGCCGGCTATCTTTATCCAGCGATCATTAGGACAGCTCCTTGGCCCAACCAGGCCTAGCCGGCTACGTAATCCAGGTAACTTAGCCGGCTAACATAACTCGTCCCTGAAACGCCCCAATTTTATTTGGTTAAACTTAACCAGACAGTAAGATAGCCAACTAAAATAGAGTAGGCTAATTGTCCAAATGTTTATTTTGCTGGAAAACGTCTTGAGTTATCTGTCCAAATGCTTCTGAATATGGAGTTAAATAATAATAATAATTTATTTCTCGCATGCCTTACCACAATAAACGCTGCATAAGTTATGGAGTTCAAAACCGTGAGGACTGTGGAGAAGAGAAAAGGACTTGGGCCTTCTCTTTCTAAAGCAGGACGAATCCTTTGACATTGCAGTTTTCTGGAACGACGAGGGTTTGCCTTGAAAGAGTCATTGAGCCAGTTCACAAAAGGAAGAATCTAAGATTTCTCTCCCTTCCTGAGAGTTCATCTATTCCTGGTGGTGAAGCACTTGACCTTTTAAAACGATGGCATTTTCTGCAACATTACGTAAGCACAGCAACAGCAAAAAAGATTTGTCATTGGAGAACCCAACTGTCTGCATTACTCAAGTGAAATAACTCAATTCATTTTTTAGTTTTACATACAGAAGAAAATCCAACCCAAAATATGTGTAAGCAGCGCTCATACTCTATAAAGTTTTCAAAGAAGAAATATGAACCAGAGGGACAATAACGCTGCTGGTTTCTTATTTTTAGAACGTGGAGATCTGGTCGCATTAAAGCTACCTTTGGAGATTGATTCCTACGTTATTAACTATCACGTGTCCATCTTGCATTCATGTGAAATAAAAACAGGTTACCCCAATTGCTTTAATTCCTTCATCAGCTCTGTTTACTCTAATTTATTACAAAATGTGTACAAGGCTGTGCCAGCTAACATACAAATCATCTTAAAGGGGCAGGATAATTTTAGTCCTAATGCTCTCAAAGGCAAGTTCTATTATTCCTTATAATAATTGCCTCTCACAGATGTATAATTAGGTGTTAGGAGACAGTGCTTCAGCAGCCTGGCAGAACCCAAATGAAGTTACAACTTCTACCACGTCAGAAAAAAAACAAGAAACTCTTCCCAGGCAAGATCACTGGGTCTGGAGTGTCCCCAATTATTTAATATATGGGGCTGACCAACCAAGAGCACATTCCTTAGTTGGCCGATCCCCTGCTGTGGAGAAGGTAATCAAGCCATGAAATTGGCTATATCAGTTTTTAATGTAAAGTCAAAACTGAATCGATTAAAACAAACTCAGGCGTCTTATGACCAAAATAAAAAAAACATTGGGAAAGGGAAGTACATTTACGTTTATCATCCCCCACGAAATGCTCACAGCAAGTAGCAGCAAAACAAAACACCGCAAACGATGTAACGCTACAAGAACTGGCGACTCATCAAGATAGTGGCCCCACTAGACGCGTGCGCTCAGATTTAGCAGCACGCTTGTACGGCGAGCGCGTGTCTGCACCGCTCGCTGCAACGCCCAGCCTGAACGTTCTTTACCAACCTGCGATATCCGACTCTCTTTTCTTAGTTTTACACCACACAGACATCCAATTAGTGATAAAAGATTGCTGCACTTCCATGACTGGGTGTTCACAGTGCAAATTGGGCATTTTCCACTTAACCAAAGCATAAACTTGGCTGGGTGCATTAAAACATTTTACTCCATTCTGCTCCCGGGCCTGTTTGAGATCCTTGGGTTTCAGAGGGTAGCATTCAGTTCTCAGGGAAGGGGCCACAAGCTCCATGATGCCGAATGCTCCTGAATATGACTCACGTCCAGCAGGGCCATTATTGTGGGTGATGTGCCTTTAAATTAAAAACTGATATGGCCAACTGCATTCCCTGAGTACATTCTCTACAATCAGGCATCAGCAAGGTAATGAATGTGCTCCTAGCTGGTCAGCTAACTTCTAACGATGTTCTGCAATATAGAATAAAATAATTTCAATAAACTCCTTGTGAGGAAATCCAAACTTAGGGGTCTATTAAAATAAGCAATATTAACATGTTAATGCATATTAAACATCCAATTCAGTGCTTAATACACATTAAAAACACATTAATGAACATCATCGATAACGTTCATGCAAACATTGCTGATATGCATGACAAAAAATGAGCTGCACAACTTGCAAATGAATGTAAAGCAGCTCATTAATATTAAAAAAGGCTTAACCTGGATGACAATAGAGCTCACAATTCACAATAGCCTTTGAAAAGCTAACTACCCCTCAAGAACATTGTCAGGATAAGGTTATATTATGTTACATTTATACCCCTCATTCCTTGAACAAAGTTCAATCCAAAGCGGTTTACAGCAGAAATAATACAACAAACACATCAGAAAACATCAATACAAATACATCCATCCACCACAGATAAAAGGCACTTTGCTGTTCACTTGATGCTGCTGTCGTTAGCACGAGGTCTAGCAGGTGTACTAAGCAAACTCAAAGCATCTGCCGCTGCTCTCAGGGATCACTTCTACCCCCTTCCCCCAGAGATCCCCCCAGTCTCTTTCCAGTCCATAAACCCCCAGCCCCCTGACTTTAAAAAGACAGACACAGCTTGCATGCAACTTCCCTTCTGCCCCCAAAGGAGCCTCAGGTCTACTGGGGCAGGAGAGATGCCTAATTACTCCTGCCCAACCAGCACCAAAATGCAAAATGGTGCCAGCTAACCTGAGGCTCCCCTTTGTCCCACACATGAGGAGTGGGAGTGGGGGAAAGATAACAACATAGTATTTTCAAATCTGCGTGCATTATTTTCCATGAAAAAAGCACCCAAGGTGCAAATGTCTTGTGAGTCAAAGTATCTGCAACAAGTTTCAAAGTAACAGCTCATGATACTTTCTCTTTGAAAGCTGCTACAAAGTGTATGAATGAAAAGTACCACAAACGTTGTCATAATGTGAGCAATCTGAAAATTGCCCCTTTAATAGTTATACAGGATACAAGAAAACCTTTGTTCATAGGCCCAACATCCCAAAGATCTCACGAGGCACTGCTATGACTGTGATATTGTTGTCCCTTTTTTCAAACACAGATTGCCAAAGCACCAACCACAATAATAATCAAAGAACAGTCACTGTTATTTAACAAGAAAAAGCTCAACAGTCAAACCGTTGGTGCCGATACATCTCCCTCCATGGAAGAGGAATTTCCAAAGAACAATAAAACAGCTGCCAAAAGACGAGTTTGATAGGAGGCTGCTGAAAATTCATCATCGATTGGTAAGACAGAAAATAAGAGAGAGCTGACCTACCGGTATATCCCAAACATTAAAGTCACTTAGAGATGCTGCATTCTACAATAAAACGCCAATAAACCAAAAATGGCTCCAGGCCCCGATCCCTCACCAGTAGAAGATTACACATGCATCCGAACTTAAGAGAACCCTATTTCTTCTCACACATTGCAAGCAAAAGCTTTTCTTTGCTAAGAAATGAAGTGGAAGTCAAAGTAATATACAAAGCCAATTTAAAGGTCTACCAGGTGCAAGAAGTGCGAGCTCCACAAACACTAGACCAGTGGCCTACCTTGCAGAAGGGCTCCATTCTTCTTGAAGAAGGTGCTCCCAGGCCAAATGGGTGGACCTGATGTGCTAAAGACAACAAGAAAGAACGAAGCGTCAGAGCAAGCTCTTTGAACAGCATTTTAACATTTTAAAGCTCTATAGAGCAGGCCCTCTGGTGATAAACTCACCTCCCTCCCGTTGGCTACATGAATTTGTGCTGCTACAACCTGCAGCTCCTGTCTGCTTAGTTTACTGGTTAAAAGTCACTTTAGGCGCACATTCTGTTACTGCACGGCAGAAAGGCAAAGTCCTAGGATGATTCTTTCAGGAACCGACATCGCTGTACAATGCTTTCCCCCGGTCTGCTAATGTCAGTTTCTGCACGAATCATCCAGAGCTTTGCCAATGAAAATGCTTTTTTTTTTTTTTTTTTTTACCAGATGGTCACTTTAAATCAAAATGCAGAGCTATGCTTAAATAACTTGGGGCCAGATGTAAGTGTACTCCTATCAAGGGTCCCCTACCCTGCCGTCCAGGGCTCAGCCAAAGTTCAGGGAGCTCTGTGTAAGGTGCACAACTCTTGCTCTCTGCAAGCATCCTTTGTAAGGAGAGGTCTAAGAGGCACAGATGCACGAGGAAGGGAGGATAATATAAGGGGAGGTGAATTCTCCCTAACAGGAGTGAGTTTGGGGAAAAGCACTTCCCCTGCATTTTGAGAGAGAGAAGAGCCGGGGAGTACTCGGAGTGTAAGGGCTCCTGCGCATTAAACTTCTGAACCTACTGCAGATTCCTGATGGTTATCCAGAGGGAGGAGACCCGAAGGGAAAGGGAGGAGCTCGAAGGAGAAAGAAGAGAGTTTGCTGCTGTTTGACATTCTGCCCCGAAGGCCTTGGGGTTGAAGTGGACTGTTGACATTTATTCTATACAGAAAGGGTAGAAGAAATGTTGCTTTATCTGATTTTGCTGAACTGTTATCTACTGCTATTGTCTGAAGAATCACCTCGGTTGAACTCTGCCTGATTCATTTGGAATTACAAAATAAATTCTTCTGTTTTGGAACCAACTCAAAGTGTGGCTAGTGGAGTTTGTGCACTGGTAAGGGGTCTCCAAGAGACAGCCTGGTCCCCAATTGGCAATCCTTGAAGGACTTTAACTTGTTCCCGGGGGCTGCAGTAGTGGCCCTCACCTCCCCTCTGCAGCTCTGAAAGTGACCCTGAGAAAAAGGGAAGTAACATAAGAATCTGGCAAAAGTGAGCCAAAGGTCTATTGATCAGTGCAAAACTCTGAAATAGCAACCTCATTTGCCCAAGTCTTTCATTTTCTACAATCTTAAAACAGCAAAACATTCCCCAGAAAATGTTTTGCAGGCAAAAAACACTGTGGAACTTTCCCACAAAGGTTACAAACAAGGACTGGGCAAAATCTGTAGAAAATGAAGGCCTTAGGCAAAAGAGAGGAACCGTAAATCTGTAGATATGCAAACAACTTCTAAATTACATAGCTCTCTGCAAACTCAGAAGGGGAAAATAACTATTCTAACGATCAAAATCACAGAGCATCAAGACATGGTTTAATGGGACACAGCCAGCATGGATTTACCCAGGGCAAGTCTTGCCTCATAAATCTGCTTCATGTTTTTGAAGGAGTTAATAAACATGTGGATAAATGTGAACCGGTAGATGTAGTTTATTTGGATTTTCAGAAGGCGTTTGACAAAGTTCCTCATGAGAGGCTTCTAGGAAAAATAAAAAAAGTCATGGGATAGGAGGCGATGTCCTTTCGTGGATTACAAACTGGCTAAAAGACAGGAAACAGAGAGTAGGATTAAATGGACAATTTTCTCAGTGGAAAAGGGTAAACAGTGGAGTGCCTCAGGGATCTGTACTTGGACCAGTGCTTTTCAATATATTTATAAATGATCTGGAAAGAAATACGACGAGTGAGATAATCAAATTTGCAGATGATACAAAATTATTCAGCGTAGTTAAATCACAAGCAGATTGTGATACATTACAGGAGGACCTTGCAAGACCGGAAGACAGGGCATCCAAATGGCAGATGAAATTTAATGTGCACAAGTGCAAGGTGTTGCATATAGGGAAAAATAACTCATGCAGACGTTGCACGATGTTAGGTTCCATATTAGGAGCTACCACCCAGGAAAAAGATCTAGGTGTCATAGTGGATAATACTTTGAAATCGCCGGCTCAGTGTGCGACAGTCAAAAAAGCAAACAGAATGTTGGGAATTATTAGAAAGGGAATGGTGAATAAAACGGAAAATGTCATAATGCCTCTGTATCGCTCCATGGTGAGACCGCACCTTGAATACTGTGTACAATTCTGGTCGCCGCATCTCAAAAAAGATATAATTGCGATGGAGAAGGTACAGAGAAGGGCAACCAAAATGATAAAGGGGATGGAACAGCTCCCCTATGAGGAAAGGCTAAAGAGGTTAGGACTTTTCAGCTTGGAGAAGAGACGGCTGAGGGGGGATATGATAGAGGTCTTTAAATTCATGAGTGGTCTAGAAAGGGTAACTGTGAATCAGTTATTTACTCTTTCTGATAATAGAAGAACTAGGGGGCACTCCATGAAGTTAGCATGTGGCACATTTAAAATTAATTGGAGAAAGTTTTCTCACTCAACGCATAATTAAGGTCTGGAATTTGTTGCCAGAGGATGTGATTAGTGCAGTTAGTGTAGCTGGGTTTTAAAAAAGGTTTGGATAAGTTCTTGGAGGAGAAGTTCATTAAGTGTTATTAATCAAGCTGACTTAGGGAATGGCCTCAGCTATTCCTGGCATCAGTAGCATGGGATCTTCTTGGTGTTTGGGTACTTGCCAGGTACTTGTAGCCTGGTTTGGCCGCTGTTGGAAACAGAATACGGGGCTCAATTAACAGTTTGAGCCTGTCCAAGAGCTCTTCCAGGAGAGCTGGGCTATCCATGGTGTTCAGCACGAAAACAGGGTCACCAGGAAGAAATGACAAGTTTCAAAAGCCACTTACCCCAATAAAATTGGATTTACCCTGGTACGAGGGCAGACTGAAAACCACCCTCCTCCTACACTGCTACAAGAGTGCAAGTTGTTCCCCAATGCACACAGAGGCATCAAGTCAGGGGAGGCGGCATTTTCAAATCTTCTTTGGAAAAAGCAGGAGCAAAGGTCGGCGGCAACTTTTTCCCTAGGGCCGTTTCCAAAGGGGAAGTATACATGTGCCTTCCAACGTGGGCAGTATGGACATTTCCCCCTTTGAGGTAAGCCAAATCTTTTCTTTGTTTTGACCCAGCCTTCTGGACTCTTTCATCCTTCTGGCTAAATCAGAATCAGGGCTGGAATCTGTCACAGGAGCCTTCGCTTACAACTACCTGGGATTTCTTTTTTCCACTCCTTAATATCCCTCCTGCCCGGTCATTCCTTCCAGACCCCTGCGATCACGGACACTGAATCCGGCCGCTCAGTGTCGCCCTTAAGCGATGACCACGATTGCCTCCCACCAGCAGGAGGCATCCCCAGCCCACCTGGAGATGGAACCAGGGACCCTCCATGTTGCAGTGCTACCAGGCTGGCCCAGGGACGCTGGACTCTACGCTCTATACAAACTCATTTTTTAAAAGTTATTTTCTCCTAACAGTGGAAAATTTCAAATCATTTGAGTTGTATGTAATGTGTCAAAAAATATGGGGTGAATTTTAGAAGGGTTGCTCACGTTAAAAGGCCACGGGCCAAGCACGAGCAACTCATATTTTAGAACGGCCCAATTTCATGCTTATATGCGCGTGAATGAGCAACCAAACGGGGAAAACCGTGGCAGAGTTAGGACGTGCTGGGGTGGTCCAGGGCAGACCCAAAACTTGCATGCGTAAATCCGCTCACAACGCACGGCGTACATTTACTTCTGCTCCCGTTGAGGTGTAAATCTGCAGAAATCTCTTTTTAGGCCTAAAACAGGGTGAGGGGTCTGGATGATGTAAACCTGGGCTGGGCAAACTGGTGGAATAATTGGTAAAACTGGGATGGGTCCTTCAGGCACCATCCCAGTTATGTTGTAAAATCCACTTACGAATGCGTGTTAAAGCCAACCAAGTCCTAAGGAAGATATGTGAACTACGTTTGCTTGTGCAACCAGACTCTTACACGCGAAGGGTGTATTTTAAATCATACGCGCGCAATTGCATATATTTGGCCCTCCACATGCTCATTTTAAAGTTACTGTCTTTGCACTTTATGACGATAACTTTGATACCAGTGCGCGGACGCACATATACACACGCATGCCGGCTCGTGCCAAAGTACACGGCCATATTATAACACACATGCGTATACGCGCACATGGTATAAGATAGCTGCATGCGTATACATGTGTGCACAATTTTATATGAGTGCACACAAATGCTGCCTCTCTACTGTGTGAGGGGAATTTAGTAGTTTCCCCAGTTCCTTCACAGTTCGCCAAGGTAAAGGATAGGACTTCCTAAACCCCCCCCCCCCCAGTTAAATAACCTCCCTTTTTACCCTTTTTACCCTATTAGCCCCAACCCTTAAAACCCCGCTGACTAGTGTGGAATATTTTAGTTTATATTTACACGCCACCCACAGCAGTAAAGTTACGCAGCAGGGGATCCTAGCGCGCAGTTGGGTACATAAATTACTTCCGTGCACATTTCATGTTAAAGTCCCAAAATACCCATGCCCCGCCCCTTTCTTGCAAACTCATTTGTGCGCATACCAGGAGACACATGCGTACGCCGGCCGGACATACTCGCGTGTCTCCTGGTTTTGGTGCACGCCTATGTAAAAAAAAAAAAAAAAAAAAAGTGAATGGCCTTGAAATCAAAGATCTAAACTTGTTTGTGACAAGCAAAAAAATGTCTATCAAATAAATGCTTAAATCAAAAGTCCATCCTGTAATGAATACAAAAAGATGATGTGTGTATGTCTGTGTGTGCGTATGTGTGTGTGCATGTGTGTGTGTGCGTGTGTGTGTGCGAGTGTGTGCATGTGTGTGTGTGTGTGCGAGTGTGTATGTGCATGTGTGTGCGCGCGGTTTTTTTTTGGGGGGGGGGGGGGGGTTTTAACAGGCAGCCATCTTTGCATGTGGTGCACTGCAGCAGGACAGAGTGCATGCTTTTCATTTCACCGATTTCTTCACGCAATGACTTCCTGTTGCAGATATTTTGTCCGTTCCTCAGCACTTGCTTAGAAATTCCCTGGCAAAGGTGTCTGATGCAGAAACTTGGCCTTGCCGGGACTTGGTGCTATTATGACTAAGAGGAAAAGTACCTTTGCCTTTCACTGGGATCTTAGGTTACAGGTTTCATATTTTATTTACATCTGTTTAAAAAAAAAAAAAAGTGAACTGGACCTACGATTATGACTGTGACCGCTTGTGTGACCCTTCCCTACATACAGGACTGCTCTTTGATGACAGTTTATCAAGCACTCTGCTAAAAATAAAATAAAAAAATAAAAGCCCATGAGTATAAACCATCCACATTTAGATCAGTCTATTTTGCTAGTGTTTTCCTGGTTTCTCTTATTTTTAATACTATGTTATAAAAAAAGGTACATTTAATGAAAACTGTTAATCACATAACACATACTGAAACAACAATATAGCCAGTTGCAATAATATTTAATTGATCTACAAACTATATGGTGGAGTCATTACCCTGCTCTAACCCGGATTAAATGTCTTTACAGAAAGGGTTACCCCGTCAGCAGGCTGCTACGTAGCATAAAACCCTGTTCATCTACAAGCTTACATTTCTCCCATTTCTTGGGCCCGTGCTTTTTTGGAAAGCTAGAACAAGTGTGAGGGATTCTCTTTTAGTGCCAGGTCCAACTTTCTGGATGGCTTGAGGAGAACACTAGCACCAGCTTTGCGTAGGCAATGTGTACGCTGGTCCTGCCTGTGCTAAGGAAGACTTTAGGAGTCATTAGGACTCTGCCTGGCATACAAGCGGTAATGTTTAGAAAGAGAGCAAGAAAAAATGTTAAAGGTGCAAAATGAAACAAACTGAGAAATGCATATAAAGATGTAAAGGTCAGAAAAATCAACTGCCGGGGGAGAGGAGAGCACGAACACTGAGCGGTGGCTGCTTTATTTGAAATTACCTCATAAAGCTTTTCGCTTTCCCACCCAGGGTCAGGACTTGATCCCGGCCCCGAAGGAGGAGTCGGCGCGCCCGTGACGTCATCAAGGAGGGACCGGATGGTATAAAACCGGCCCCTCCAGCGGCGCGTAGCTGCCCAAGCTCCTAAGGGGTGCGCGGCTTTGTTGGACTTTCCTGGACTCTGTGAAATTCTTCCAAGTAATTTCTCCAACAAGTGATTTATTTTCCTGTCTCAACCCTCGATCCCCCACCTCAGGAGAATCAATTTGAACCTCACTGTCGGAGATACAAATTAAGGGGATATCTTGATTGACTTTTTTCTTAATTGTCTTACCTATATAAAATGCTGCATACCAAAAGGAAGGCGCGGATAAGGGAGGGAATGACATCGTCCCCCCCTTCCGTTAACATCTCAGCCCCAGATTTCATCCGTTTTTTACGGCATCAGCTAATGAAGTACCGGAGGAAAGGGCTGCAGTGGAAGTCACTCCAGGGCGAGAAGTGACCCCCACAGGCCGAAGTCATCTCTCTTAGCCCCGGTGCTCCCGGTGCTCCCTCCCCACCAGTTACAACTAAAAATGAAACCGGCCCTCGTATGTTTGAAGAGGGCTTGGATGATGGGAACATTATATTTAAACAAGGATTGGAGAGTGGTGACCAAGCTGTGGGGGGATTGGAGGACCGCAGGCTGGAATTCGAGGTTATTTTACCATCTAAGCCGACAGAAATTACATTGGAAACTCTGTGTTCTGCAATTAAATCCCTAGAAATGGCAATTACAAATTTGACTTAAAAAAACTTCTAATTTCCAACAGAGAGTATTAGATCTGGAAAATTCTACATCTTTATGTAATAATAAAATGATAAATTATGAAGAGCGATTAGATAAGGTGGAATCCCTTCAGAAAAATTTTATTAAAACTGAGTTATCTAATGTAAAGAAAGTAGAATATTTAGAAAATACCCTGAGATATTCCAATTTGAGGGTTTTAAATTTTCCTTTTCAGAGGGCTTGATCGAGTAGATGTGAATCGGTTATTTACACTTTCGAATAATAGAAGGACTAGGGGGTATTCCATGAAGTTAGCAAGTAGCACATTTAAGACTAATTGGAGAAAATTATTTTTCACTCAATGCACAATAAAGCTCTGGAATTTGTTGCAAGAGGATGTGGTTAGTGCAATTAGTGTAGCTGGGTTTAAAAAAGGTTTGGATAAGTTCTTGGAGGACAAGTCCATTAATGGCTATTAATCAAGTTTACTTAGGGAATAGCCACTGCTATTAATTGCATCAGTAGCTTGGGATCTTCTTAGTGTTTGGGTAATTGCCAGTTTCTTGTGGCCTGGTTTTGGCCTCTGTTGGAAACAGGATGCTGGGCTTGATGGACCCTTGGTCTGACCCAACATGGCAATTTTTTTATGTTCTTATGCAAAGGAAATGTTTTCAGAATATTTACAACAAGTTTTGAAAATGTCTAATCAAGCTATACCTGCATTTGCAAACATTTGTTACATATTTTCAAAAGATAGGACACGGAATCAATTGGACAAGTTACAGCCCGAGGTCTCTCTGAATTTGACAGAAATATTAGAAACTTCTGCTCATACTGAGCTTCCCGTAAGAAACATGTTAAGAACAAAAGAACATAAGAAAATGCCATACTGGGTCAGACCAAGGGTCCATCAAGCCCAGCATCCTGTCTCCAACAGTGGCCAATCCAGGCCATAAGAACCCGGCAAGTACCCAAAAACCAAGTCCATTCCATGTAACCATTGCCAATGGCAGTGGCTATTCTCTAAGTGAACTTAATAGCAGGTAATGGACTTCTCCTCCAAGAACTTATCCAATCCTTTTTTAAACACAGCTATACTAACTGCACGAACCACATTCTCTGGCAACAAATTCCAGAGTTTAATAGTGCGTTGAGTAAAAAAGAACTTTCTCCGATTAGTTTTAAATGTGCCCCATGCTAACTTCATGGAGTGTCCCCTAGTCCTTCTACTATCCAAAAGAGTAAATAACCGATTCACATCTACCCGTTCTAGACCTCTCATGATTTTAAACACCTCTATCATATCCCCCCTCAGTCGTCTCTTCTCCAAGCTGAAAAGTCCTAACCTCTTTAGTCTTTCCTCATAGGGGAGTTGTTCCATTCCCCTTATCATTTTGGTAGCCCTTCTCTGTACCTTCTCCATCGCAATTATATCTTTTTTGAGATGCGGCGACCAGAATTGTACACAGTATTCAAGGTGCGGTCTCACCATGGAGCGATACAGAGGCATTATGACATTTTCCGTTTTATTCATCATTCCTTTTCTAATAATTCCCAACATTCTGTTTGCTTTTTTGACTGCCGCAGCACACTGAACTGACGATTTCAATGTGTTATCCACTATGATACCTAGATCTCTTTCTTGGGTTGTAGCACCTAATATGGAACCCAACATCGTGTAATTATAGCATGGGTTATTTTTCCCTATATGCATCACCTTGCACTTATCCACATTAAATTTCATCTGCCATTTTGATGCCCAATTTTCCAGTCTCACAAGGTCTTCCTGCAATTTATCACAATCTGCTTGTGATTTAACTACTCTGCACAATTTTGTGTCATCTGCAAATTTGGTTATCTCACTCGTCGTATTTCTTTCCAGATCATTTATAAATATATTGAACAGTAAGGGTCCCAATACAGATCCCTGAGGCACTCCACTGTCCACTCCCTTCCACTGAGAAAATTGCCCATTTAATCCTACTCTCTGTTTCCTGTCTTTTAGCCAGTTTGCAATCCACGAAAGGACATCGCCACCTATCCCATGACTTTTTACTTTTCCTAGAAGCCTCTCATGAGGAACTTTGTCAAACGCCTTCTGAAAATCCAAGTATACTATATCTACCGTTATATGTTACCGTTATATGTTACCGTTATATGTTATGTTATATGTTATGTTATATGTTTCATTTTTATTCCAAACCGAGAGAGATGCGGTATTGAGATTATTCCTTAGGCATTGTACAGAGAAATTTCACGGGCAACAGAACTGGATTTACTCCCCAGTTTGCCTCCTTTCATCCTCTTAGTCCTTACAGCAAGTAAGAAGCACTGCTGCATTAAGAAAATATTTTGTCTTCCCTCAGGGCCGCCATCAGGAATTTTGAGGCCCCATACAGCCAAAATGTCTGGGCCACAAGCATTCAGTGGATAAAGTATATGCAACAATGTTTATACCTATGTGTAAACTCCACCATAGGTGTAAAAAAATAAAAACAAGTCAACAAACTCAAATCACTTAGATAAATGCACAGTATCTGAGAAATCCAGTGGGTTCTATCCAATAAAGCAGTTCAGTGTGAGTACTGAATTGTGTCCATCTCGACTCATAGTGGAAATAACAGCAAATTCAGGTTTATGAAGCAATCAGTCTTCTTACTTTCTGATTTGCAAAATCTTTAATTAAGTCTTTGTAACTGAGTTGTCTGGCAAGCTCATGCTCAATAGAGAGAATTGCCTTGATTCAAGGTCTATGATAAACTGCTTACTATGTATAAGGCCGTGTTCCAACTGTGTTCTATATAACAAAGAAAGTCTGTTGCAAAATCATTTTAGTAGCTGCTGCTTATAATAAAAAAATGCATTTAATCAAGAAAAGAGAAAAAAAGTGCTTCTCGCACAGAAAAAACTGTCTTACTATGCTTTGGGCCTTCCCGATCATACACATTATGTGCTTGATTACGGAAGCCGAAAATTCAATGTAAACCCTCCCTCATGTGGCCATTCATTCAGCGGTTGACTTGTTAGGCCTAGTTCACACTAATAAATAGATAATACACCAGACGTCCCCCCAGTAATAAATAGATAATACACCAGACGTCCCCCCAGTAATAAATAGATAATGCACCAGACGTCCCCCCCAGTAATAAATAGATAATACACCAGACGTCCCCCCAGTAATAAATAGATAATGCACCAGACGTCCCCCCAGTAATAAATAGATAATGCACCAGACGTCCCCCCAGTAATAAATAGATAATACACCAGACGTCCCCCCAGTAATAAATAGATAATGCACCAGACGTCCCCCCAGTAATAAATAGATAATGCACCGGCAAAACAAACTTGTTACTTACCCTTTGCGCTCCGGGGACTCCGCGGCTCCTCGGCCTCCAGCTAGCAAGCAGACAGCGACGGCCCGCGCGCTTTGCCGGCGCATACTGTCTGACGCGGCGGTGACGTCACAGCCGCGTCAGACAGTGAACGCTGGCAGGACAGAGTGCGCGGACGAGTCTCTGTCTGCGGTGCTCTGTAAATCAATGCTATGTGTGTCTAAAAGACACGCATAGCATTGATTCTCTCCCTTCTCTGGGGCCCGCACCCAGGGCCGGCTCCAGGTTTCAGTAGGCCCCTGGGCGACAGACTGTCGGAGAGAGCCTCAGTGGGCCTCTTTGCCATGAACTAATACATCCCCCAAGCGCACCTGCCGGCTGCGGGCCCCCATATGTGGCAGTAGATCCTGGGGCCCCATACTGCAGGCCCAAGAATACTGCTCTGATGGCGGCCCTGTCTTCCCTTTTCCTGCATTTCGTAGTTGGTTTGCTTTTTCTAGAGAAAGATGACGCTTTAGTACTTTTCAGGTGCTTCGGAGTTGTGGGCTCCAGAGCGTGCCCTGATTTTTACAGTCCTCAAGCAGAAACATGTTGGGATTGGTGATGGTTTATCACCGCGGCTGTGACTGGCTCCTCCTCCGCGAGCGTGCGTGGTCGTCTCTCTGCAAGCCCTGTTTCCTGACTAGTCAGTGGGAGGATTGGATACTAAACTATCAGCACGCAGCACGCTCTCGGTGCTAGTCTTAGTCCTGATTCTGTAATAGGCACATTTCAGTTTGAAAGTGCAAGGGCTAGCCAGGTTAAACAGGTCATAACATTTGCACTTTTGAGTTTCTAAGTGCAAGACGAGATATCTTCTCTAAAACAACAAAAATCCGGATTCTTTTCCTGGTTCAGATTGTATTTACACCGATCGGTTGGCTTTAAAACGGGAACAAATTCTCCACTATGCATACCTTGAGCATACCGTAGCAGGCTGTAATTAGCTCTGTTGCTGTCAATCGCTTTTCGGATTTGGGAGGAGGCGGGCCCGCTGGTTGCTAGGCAGCGTTAATAGCCGCGTTGGTCTGCAAGCTGTTGGCAGCAACTCCGCAAATTCTTTTGTCTTGTTAACAGGAATGGTGTTGGGGCAGTGAGGACCGGGTGCATTATTCCTGGAAAACCGTGACCTGGGCTATTAATTCGGAAATTGATGTAATTATGATGTGCTGCTGGATTGCCACTGCACTTTAATAAAGTGGGACACACAAAAAGTTTGTTCATCTGGAGGTAGTTATGTCTGGTTGGTGTTTTAATGATAGCTAGATCCCTCCTGGGTTTTTTTTTAACAGCGAGTATCCTCAAGACTGATGACATGTCTGAGACATTACAGCAGCCATGTAATTCACAGGTACTTAAATAAGCCCTGACTTTTAGGTCTTTGTACTAGGAGGCACAGCTAAGGTCAGGAGACAGGTACAGTTTGTTAAAAGAATAATCCACAGAGCATTTGGGCAGAGATTATCGCTACATTTATTATTCTAACAAGTTTTCAGGGCGTCTCCATCCCTTCCTGAGGCAGGACAGACACGGCCGTATGCTTTGCTTGCTAGAATCCCATTTAATCCCAAACTCGCTGCCAATTTCCTTTTTTTTTCCACAGCGAGTGTGTGGGACTGCCCTGCACCAACTTCTGAAAGTATGCAGTAATAAAGCCAGGTCTTATCTTGCAGCAAGGTGATAAAGCTTTGTACTGCAATTTCATGTTTCCCCCAGCTTTGATCTATTTTAACCGACAGGGGACAGAAGCCGGGGGAGAAGGACCGCAGATCACAGGCGCCACGTGATTGCATTTTTTTTCTGATCTCTTTGCAGCATTAAAATGTAAAATAAAAAACCCAACAATAGCATAAGTGTGCAAAAAATAAAAACCCAAAACTTTTGCATGGGAGAAAATCGCCCCAGGACGCTGCTGAGTACACCTTGAGCTGACTCGTACCTCCTTTTTTTTTTGTTTGTACCATAAGAAGAAAATGCAGCAGGCCAGAGAGCTGCAAATATTCAGCCCCTTAGACAGCTCAGGAATTTGGGAGCATTGAGGCCAAATTGCTGAAAGCCCTGCTTGTCTCCTTTGAGAGGGCTGCCTTCAGCAGACCTTTTCAGCCTGGGTTGCACTGAGTGGCAGTAAGGTTTGGTCAGAAATTCTTAGAAGGCCCAGTCTCAGGGAGAAGGTGAAACGGCTGTCAGTATTAGCGTTGCATTTCTGTTATGTGGCACAAAGAAAACAAGCCTGCCAGTGCTCAGCTGAGAGGGAACCAGGCTTTCTATAGGGTTAATGCTTCCTGGGCCTTCCCATGCATCACCAGAGGACGCCTGGATATGGACTCCGACGCACCGCAGGGCTTTTCCTGTTTTTGCTTCTTTCTGGCTGCTCAGGTTTTGCTTTTATCCCTCATAAAAACAGAATGGAGGGGGGGGGGGATCCATAGTAAACGAGTTCCTTAATCTCTCTAATTGTTTTTTTTATCGGTTACTTTTCCTGTTTTTTTAGTTGTTGTTGTTGTTACCACCTCAGCCTAAGGCCTCAGTCACAACTTCAGCTTTGCTGAAATCCATGTGGTGCTTGAGGTCTGCTTGGGTGTTTATTCTTTATCAACACATCTTTAGGCTTTGTAGCAGTTGATTTTTTTTTTCTTTATGCATTTCAAACTTCAAACAACGAACATTGTATGTGTGCAAATACATAAAATTACAAAAATAAATTTAGGCAATTGTCTTATACACGAATACGAGATAACATTTTCTGTTTAATCTCTAAGCAATTCAGGAGAATTAAATTTTAAAAAGAAAATGAGCCATTAAAATTTAAGAGAACCTATAAATGAAATGAAAATTCTCACTGATCAGCGAGATCAGCCAAAACTTTATATAAGTTCCTAGCCAATTTCTGTGTTAAATGGGGTGGGATTCCGAAAAAGCCTGTAAAAAAGACATATTTATTGTTCCATATAATTTATTTCACATCTGCAGGGGTACCTTAACATGAATCTTGCTCCCCTTGCAAGGACTTCAGGTGTCAACCTCAAACAAATCCTTCCTTCTTAACTGGGTCACAAGGAGTCCCTAAATCTTTCAGCAAAAGGGCCACACAGGACATTTCAAATATCCAAGAGGGATGGGGGACAGAGAGAGTGATCCTCCTAAGAGTGCGCTAAGCTGGGGTGGGTGTGTGCGTGCGTGTGTGTCTGTGCGTGCGTGCGTCTGTGCGTGCGTCTGTGCGTGTGTGTGGGCGGAGGCAGAGAAGGAGAGCCTCTTGGAGTGGTTTGTTGAGAAGGATGTGAGGCGGAGGCCAGGCCTGTCCCTTTCACAGGCTAAAACAGTACGGTGCGCTCGTCTGTTTAGCAAGCGATTGGCTGCGCGTTTTCGACATGTGTCTATTACTCCTTACACACAGCTCGATACAGTAACATTCATTTGAAGATTTCTCGTCTGTAACGAGCTCGCTGCGCACAATTCGGACGCGTAAGGCAAACCAGCGATACAGTCTCCAGTTTCGCGCGTCCGTAGCGCTTCTTAAAACAGACGCGTAACCCTTCCCCACCCGGCATGTAAATGAACGAATTAGCTGTATAATGAAGGAATTAGCTATTCCCCTCCGATACCGTAACGCGCGCTCAGGTTATCTCATTAGTAACGCACTGTTTTGCCGCGGCCGTAACGTGTTAATTTACCGCCTCCCCCTAGTAGGAGTTAGGACTGTGAGTCTAGTAACAAATCCATCGACACCGCTTAAGACACTCAAAAACAATAAAACACAATAAAAAAAAAAAGCGATACAGAGATGATCGAGAAAATGTAATGATGTGGGACACATAAAACCTGTCAGAAAAAAAAATAAAAATTTTTAAATACCTGACGGAGGGCCGCGTGGGTACAGGCGGCGGCGGCGGGAGCCAGGTGGTCGCGTGTTAAATCTAGGCCGCGGGCGGGTGGGCGCCTGTTCCAGGCGGCAGCGGCAGCGGGGGGACACGCGTTAGTTCGAGACGGTCGGTGGGCGGTCACGTGTTAAATCTAGGCCGGGTCCGCACAGGCGCGCATTCATTCATCCAGGCGGAGGAGCTGGCGGCGAAAGCCGCCGGCTCCGCCTGAATGAATGCGCGCCTGTGCGACCCCTGCGATTCGGCGCTCAAGGCAGTCACAGCATTCATTCACTGCTGGTGGGGGCTGCCGGGGCAGCCCCCACCAGCAGTGAATGAATGCGCGCCTGTGCGACCCCTGCGATTCGGCGCTCAAGGCAGTCACATGCCGTGACGTCACGGCATGTGACTGCCTTGAGCGCCGAATCGCAGGGGTCGCATTCATTCACTGCTGGTGGGGGCTGCCCGGCAGCCCCCACCGGCAGTGAATGAATGCTGTGACTGCCTTGAGCGCCGAATCGCTGACATTTGAAGTGACAGGTACCAGCGCACCCAGGTTACTGTATAGGCGCTGTATTAAGCGCCTATACAGTAAAATGGGTTACGCGGGCATAACCCTTCCCTACCGCTTTAAAGCCGCGGCATGCATTTGCATGCGATTAGAGGAGAGTATCGGGGAGTTAGTGAAGAGAACTGTGCGTGCGGGGAGGAAGGGTGCGCCTGACACTGCTGCACTGTTTTTACCGCGGCCTTACAGGATCGACCTGACAGTGAGGGTTTGATGAGGCTATTAGTCCCCGGGATACTGAAAGTAAAATGTGCAACCAAGCCACACATTTTACGCTCAGAGAAGTGTACAGAAAAGCAGAAAATACTGCTATTCTCTACACCCTCCGACTTAATAACCTAGCCATATTAAGTAAGAAGAACCAAAAATTTAAAAAAAAAAAATTTAAGAATTAAAAAAAATTGGCCCACCGGTCAGAAAAACAGACGCTCAATTTTACCGGTGTCCGTTTTCCTAACCCGTGGCTGTCAGCGGGTTTGGAAACCAAACGCCAGTAAAATAGAGTGTCAGTTGTCAGGACCTGCTGACAACCAACTCTATGCTAATCTGAGGTGCTAGGGAAGCGCTATTGTCCCTAGTGCCTCCTTATTAGCACAACCCCTCATTTAAATACAGAAACGTGTGCCCAGGAGAGGTGGCTGGGCGCACGTCAGGAGAGCGGGCGCTCAACACGGCGCGCCTGCTCTCCTGCAATTTTTACTGTATCGGCCTGTCAGTGATTTGAAATGGGAAGCAGAGGTCAGAGTTACCAGGCTTTATGGATTTGACAGATCCAGTAGTAATATTTATAGCTTTCTCTGAAGCTGGCAAATCTGCCGCACCCACCACAAACTTGTCCCCTGCCTTCACCTCTTCCCCATATCTGTAGGGAACGGAGAAGGTTGGTGGATGGAAAGCAGGATGAGGTGTTTGTGTGTGTGATACAATCTCTCACACTCACACTCCTCATGGACTCTTGATCCCTCTCAGCTTTCTGTCTCATTCTCATCCCTCTTCCCCTCCTCAAACTCCTCTTTCTTGCAATATGCCAGTTTCATGGTATGGGCAAAACAACCATCTCTGGAGATCCTATTGCAGGGAGAGCCACTTGGGCTTGGTATCTGCATTATAAAAATGAGGATTTCTGTACTCTGAACCTCCATCCTTAGGGGACGATGTCAATGCACCTTCCTTCACAGCTCTGAAACGATGGCAGCGCAGTTGGAAAGTCTAGGAACCACCATCCTTATCTGGCTTTCCTAGACAGCCCTACAGAACCCTGGCTCAATATCACCGTTTCCTTCCTCCCCATGGCCTGCACCACCCTCCACATCAGCCGAAAAATCCTTATGGCTGTGCTGCAGCCTCTCTCCCTGTCTTTGGCCCAAATGGTTACACCTGCACAAGCAGCACTAATGTCAACAATGCATAATGCAGTCAACAGAGGTGGCCTTGCAATTCCAATCTTAAATATCTGAGCTAGCAATAGCAGTGGAAGGCATTCAGGCTACCACCACTACAGGCCAGCTCAAATGTTTTCTGTTGTACACTGCTGCAGGGGCCGGATGAAATGGAGAAATTACTTACCTGATAACTTTGTTTTCCTTAGTGAAGACAGATGGGCTCAGGACCAATGGGTTTCTGCTCCCCTGCCAGCAGATGGAGACGGAATCAGGTTTCAAAACTGATGACACCCTACATACACCCCTGCAAGTGACCTCAGCCCTTCAGTATTCTCTTCAAAAGCCACTGTGGACAAACTCTTGAAAAAAAACTTGATTAAAAATATGAATAAAAATGTGAATAAAAACAGATAACTAACTGTATTCAACCAGTCATAAACACTGAACTCCAGTAAAAATCTACAGATGCCCTGATCTAGAGACTGGATGACGACTTACCCGTAATCTCTTGGAATTGATATCTACTCCATGGGCAAATCCTTGGCACTGTTCTTGGGCAGCCGTGGGCAGGATGCTGAGTCCACCTGTCTACACTAAGGAAAACGACATTATTGGGTAAGTAATTTCTCCATTTCCTAGTGTTTAGCCAGATGGATTAAGGACCAATGCAAAGTACAAACACTACACCCGATTGGGGAGGGAGGCTGCCCTTGGTTCGGTTAACACTGCCCTTGCAAAGACTGCATCCTCTCGGGCCTGTACGTCCAGGTGATAGAAACTGGAGAAGGTGTGCAGGGGAGGACCACGTCACTGCTCAGCTGATATCGATGGGAGACCGCAGCCTAGCTTCTGCCAATGAGACCGCCTGAGTGGAATGAGCTTTAACCTGAGAAGATAATGGCTTTCCTGCATCCACATAGACTCCCGTGACCACCTCCTTAATCCATCGAGAGGAGGCGGTATTCTTCTGCGTCCTTGTGCTTATCCAGGCATGGCAACAAAATAGATTGATTCAAATGAAACTCTGAGACTACCTTGGGCATGAAGGATGGAACGGTACAAAGCTGTAACGCTCCTGGAGTCATCCAGAGGAACGGTTCCCGACACGACAATGCCTGCAGTTCAGAGTTGCAATGTGCCAAGCATATCGCCACTAGGAACACAGTTTTCAAGGTTAATAAACGCAAGAAAAGACTGTGCAGTGGCCGAAAGGAGGGTCCTACCAAAAATTCCAATACTAGATTAAAATTCCACAAGGGAACCGGCCACCATAGGGGACGGCCGGAGGTACTTCACCTCTTTCAGAAAACGGGCCACGTTTGGATGAGCCGACAGGTGGTTTCCATTCACCTCGTCCCTGAAACAGGAGAGAGCCACTACCTGGACCTTCAAGGAGTTAAGGGTCAAACCTTTATTCAAGCCATCCTGTAAAAATTCCAGAATTAGAGGAATTTTGACTGCCTGAGGGACAACACTGCATTCCTCACACCAAGCCTCAAATATTCTCCAGACCCTAGCATACGCTAGGGACGTAAAGAACTTCCAAGCGCAGAGTAAGATGGCAATTACTGCCACAGAATATCCTCGCTTCATCAGGCGAGCCTTTTCAAGTGCCAGTCTGTAAGACGGAATCGAGTCGATCCTTGTGAAGGATCGGTCCCTGCTGTCGCAAGGTCCCTGTGCGGTGGGAGGCACATGGGGGTCTCCATCAGGAGTCTCTGCTCCAATTTAAATGTAGAATTTCTCCTTCCAAAAATACAGCAATCCCCATAGGGAGGAGGAGTATGTCCACCATCTGCTGGAGATGGAGAAATACTGAAGGGCTGAGGTCACTGTATGAAGGGTGACATCGGCTTTGAAACCTGACTCTGTCTCTATCTGCTGAGAGGGGAGCATAACCCATTGGTCATTAGTCCATTTGGCTACACGCTAGGAAATTCAGCTAAGGGCTGCATTCGGTCCTCAGGTCATAATTTGGGGACCTTTGCTGTGCACAGAAAGTGGTGGATATATGGAACAGCCTCCCTGTGGAGGTTATGGAGACAAGGGTATTATCCAAATTCAATAAAGCATAGGACAAGCACAGGGGGGATCTCTGAGGAAGTGGTAGGAATTGTAAAGCTGAGCACTAGGTGTGAATGGGCAGATTAGGTGGGCCATACGGTCTTTTTCTGCTGTCATGTTTCCATGTTTCTAAAATAGCCAGCAACACTGGTGAGGCTGTTGCCCACTCATTCAGCCTCCAAGGTCTCTAACGAAATCAAATTCTAAGGGTAGCCAAAGAAAAAAAAACCGTGCATTTCACCTTGTCAGGTTAGGATAATGATTGCTGGGTGGACTGGATGGACCATTTTGACCTTTATCTGCTATCATTAACAATGTTATTTTGATTAATGGTACTTAACCATTTAAGAAATAGGCAAAAGGTCTTTATATTTTTGGCTCAAAAGGTTTTCTGTGAAAAATTCTCTTCCAGAAGTTGCAGGAGGTTAAAGACTTGGGACAAAAGTTGAGTCTTTTCAAAACAAACAATTTTTAGCATGGCAGTTTCCTCCTGTTCTTGTGGGTTTTCAACTTGATCAAAAACAGCATCTGTTGGGCTACAGCGCTATGAACCTTCACTCATAAATACCTGGGAATTGTCCCCTATTTTATATCACCTCCCCAGTTCAGCCCAGTGTTGAGGTGACAGCGTGGCTCCTTAATGTGGAAAGCAGAAGACCTGATCTGGTAGTTGGACCCACTTGTTTCATGGGGCCCTCAAACTGTGTGCTCTTTGGCAAGGGACTCTGTAACAATGTTCATAGTATTGTATTCACCGACAGTGGTGGAGCTTAAGCAATAAGAGGTCCATATTCAGCCGCTATCCGGTTGAACTAAATAGCTGGATAAGCACATCTGTGTAACTTGGCCGGGATATTCAGCGGTGCGGCAATCTAACAGTTAGCATGAGACGTTTATCCAGCTAACGTTAGACTTGCTCAATAGCAGGCCTAACCTTAGCCAAATAAGGCTCAACAGCGGCACTTACTTGGACAACTTAGCCAGATGAGTAACTCCACCCTGGAATGCTCCCATCCCACCCCCACTTAGCCAGCTAACGTTTTAGCTGGATAAATAGTTATCTGCCTAACTGGTGGCTGCTGAACATGGCAGAATATTGAAATGACACCACATAGCTGGACAGGTCCAAACTTATCCGGCTAAGTGGTGCTGAAAATGGACCTCTAAATATTTTATTATTAATAGAAACATCAAATCTGAAGGACTACCTTTAGTGACAGATAGAGCATGTGCACATCAATACAAGAAAACTTGCTGTGCAAGCCACCGGGTGGGGAAGGAAGCAGAGTTAAACACACAGTATGTGACTTTCACTAGCTATTCTAAGAAGGTCTACTGAAATATAGCTGGCTTTGGAGAAAGTTGTAAGTCTGTCTTAACTCATTTAGCCCAGCCACTGCAGGGGCCACAGACCACAGCTCCCTCTGGAACACAACATGAACCTGAGAACAGCTGCTAGGTGTTGCCACTGAGTGGCAGCTGGGGCTTCCTTTCTCCCAGAGGCTATAAATGCCGTCTCTGTAGCATCCCCAGCTGGAAGCAGGAACAGAATCCAGATTCTTCATATGACAGCAACAGCACCGCCACTGAGACACCAGGTCAGAGACGGGAGGGTGCTTTCCAGAACTCTGGCACTAGAGGTTGCCAGGGCACAATGGCTGGGACTCCCTTCCCCTAGGAACTGACTCCACAGCATCCTCAGCCCCGGCCAACCCGGGGATTAAACCTAGGTTACTCCTCCTTACCCCTGGACCAGCTGATGACCTTGATTTCTGATTACACACTGATTTTTCTTTTCATTCTCTTCTATCTATAAGGGCCATAAAAAAAAAAAACAGTTTAAATAAACAAAGCAAATGTTTCTTATTGCTGATTTATCATAAAAATGATAAAGACTAAGGTGCTTCTACGGTTATTCTATCCTATATGAAAGGCAATTCTGTAAGTGTTGCTTAGGCAGTTTTACTTTAAGAATAAAAAATGTCTAAGTTGTGTGTTTAATTTTAATCCTCTCCCTTTTCTCATACAAATAAAATGAAGACCCCCCCCCCCCGCCCAGCTGTGTTGCTGAAATACCCACCCAAGGTAACTGTGTCCTGATCACATTCTTGTGCTCATCATCAGGGCAGGGGGGGGAGGAGGGACGGGGACGTGTTACTTCTCTCCCTGCTGTTTGGCATGTTCGATCATGGTATTATGATCAGACAAGAACGATTTTTTTTAAATGCCATGAGCGTGTGAACCCGGATGAAAAAAGTGAGCAATTTTATTTTTAAAGGGGCAAAGGAGGCCTCCCCAGTTATAGTGTCCCCGGGGGTCTCCACAACCCATTTCAGCAGGGCTCTGTTGAGGCTTGGCAGACACATGTTTTGCATCATGTTACAAGGCTGGTATGTATCACTATGGTGACCAGGAACTCAGAACATAAGGGCAACCAGTCCAACACTCTCAGCCCAAGCTAGAAACCTGTCCATCCTGCAGGGTCATCTGTAAGCAATGGCTGCACCAGGAGGAGACACTAAACATGGAAATACAAACTGAAATGTGCCCGGACGGAATGTAAGGCAATCAACGAAAGCCAACACCGCCCCAAAACATAGGCAGCTAACTGTAACCTTGCAATCTAAATGATATGTAACATTGCTACATGAATTTCAGTACATAAAAATGTTAAATAAATAAATAAATGACACACAGAGACACACATAAGAGAAACTTAATTTACTACAGAAATGGTTAAATCAAAAAGGCCATGATCGCAGGGTCAGATCCCACTAACAGTGAGTGGGACAGACATTCTGAAAGAGAAATTCACTTCTTAATTAATAGTTGCGCTCTCTAATTCAAAGCTCAGCGAAAACCAAACAAAATCTTGTTCCCTTCCTGGCAGCAGGTGAAGATTCTGCTAAGTGCTCCTGTGGCAGGGCCCAGACAGGCTAGGCCCATGGGTGGAGAACCTTGAGTATTAATGTCCAAACATTTTGTGAAAAGGGTTTTTTTTCCTTCTGAAGGTGTGTAAAAGTATTATATTTTAGGGTGATACTGTTTCTTTGTGTACTCCCAGTTAAGGTGTTTCTTTACATGAACTCTTATGGCTCCTGTAAGAAGTCTAAAGCTTCATTCAAAATGCTTCTTTCCTTTAAGTTTCTCACAAGAACAGCTTGAATTCAGAAATCAAAGCACATGTGAAGACAAGAAAATACAACATAAGCTTGGATAAAATCATATCTACCTAGTCTACAGGGAATCCAATAGGAAAAATAAAAGTATTTCTTTAAAAGTAACTAATTACAGAGAAACCAAATTCCATGGATTTGTGGGTAATCCATAAATCAGATCTGTGCCTGCTGGTAGTCCTGCCATATTTTCAGGGCAATTGAGTTTGTCGGAAGACTCCCCCTTAAGTGATAAGGATCCAAAAGTAAGAGGCTGAAGTAGTCCTATAATCACCTCCTTAAGAGAACCATTTCCATTCTTCAGTATAAAGAGGCTATAAAGTCAACATGAAAGCATTATAAAATACATACGCGCTATGGTAAAACATCTTGACCCAGCCAAAGAAAAATCAGGATTACTCAAAATATGCAAAGGAATCTACTATTCCTATGTTCAGTTTGGATCAACCTTTCACAATTCCCCTACTTGGTTTAGTGTACCGAGATGGGACAAAGTTTGTACCTGCACTGATCATCCCAGCAGCAAAACACTCCTTGAACATTCAACAGTTCTTTTTTTTTTTTTTTTTTTTCAATTTCTCTTTGTAATTTGTTAAAAATTTAATAAAGATAATTATAATTTAACACTTTGTAGTGAAATACAATAGCTGACAAAACACAATGATATTATTCGATAACATTACAAATATAAATTTCAGGAAATACTATCTTATCTTTGTGCTTGTCATTGCTAAAACATCAAAGAGGTAATACTTGCAAGAGATTTCTGTGCAACATTTAAATATATCCAGGAATATTCTAGCATTTAAGAATTGTATAAGATTACAGCCATTATTCTTTGTTAACCTCATTACCATTTCTTTCATTCAGAACCTGTTGTTTTGCTTTCAAGAAATCTTTTAACTGATTTATTTCAAAGAAAATATATGTTGTTCCTCGAAGTTTTAACATACATTTGCATGGATATTTTATGTTCATTATAGCACCTAATGCCTCAGCTTCAGGCTTTAATAACAGGAAAGCCTTTCAGCATACCTGGGTACACCTTGCTAGATCAGGGAATAACCTAACCTTATTACCTAGAAAATTAATATCCATATTTTTAAAATATGCTTTCATCACTAAATTCTTTTCCTGTTCAGATTGAAAAGTAATCAAAAGTGTAATGTGTGTGAGTATCTCCACTTGAGATTCTTCTAGGAATCTTGTTAAATTCTGAAAATCTATGGGATTTCTTTCTACGTTATCATTAGAAGATTGCTTATTAGATAATTGTACAATTTTCTTTATATCCGGAACTTTATCTGATGGAATTTTTAAATTTTCCATCAAATATTTCTCAAAGGCAATAAGCGATAATTCTTCTTTAATTTGGAAAATTTAAAACCCGGATATTCAGAAATTTAATGGTGTTTTCCAAAAACTCCATTTTTCTAGATGTTGCCAATTTATCTCAGGAAATAACTGATGACAAATCTTTCAATCCCTTTACTTCTTCTCCTAGAGATTGTATCTGCACACACTGGTCTGTGAGAATTTTCTGATGGTCTTGAGATACGAAATCTAACTTTGGGGAAACATTTCTTAAAATTAGTGACTGTTCTTGAATGCTAACATTTAGCTTTCTGATCATGTCCGCCAAGGACTCTATGGTCACAGCTGATAGTTCTTTAATCCCTTCATCCTCTACTACTCCAGATTTGCCTTCTGGTGTAGAGGACCTAACTATCACTAAATCCTCTCCATGGTCTCCAGTTGTTTGTTGTACTGTGGTAGAGATATCTCCATTTCCAACAACAACCATGGAGGGTATTAGGGGGGAAGCTGTTAGCAGCTGGCGAGGTTCTGGGGGGCTTAAAGATATTTCGCCCGGTGATAGCGGTGTCCCTACCCCCGCTACACCAATGGGACTAGCACTCCCCTGTGGTATGGCTGATAACGCATATTCAGGAATTAGGCGTTGTTGTAACAAGGGAAAGGGTTCAACTGGAAAGACCCTTACCTTGGCTTTTCTCTTATGAGGCATATCTTAAAAGGAAATTTTCTAACACTTAACCTACAATCCTGAGTTAGCTCTTATACATACAAACTAATACACAGAAAAAACTCTTATGGAGAGGTTTGGAGTTTTCCTAGTCAAGAAACAAGAACAAAAAAATTTTATCCTTTAAAAAAAAAAAAGAAAATTACCAGCCCTAACATCCATACAAATCCGGACTAAGCCGGACAAAGCCGCGCACGCCCCTTAGGCGCGCGCGGCTTTGGTGGAGTGCCGGCAGCGGCGGGGCGCCGCAAGGGCGCGGATCTTATGCGCGCCTCTAGCTCCTCCCACTGGTGTCTGAATTCAAAGAAGAAATCTTTAAGCAGGCAATAACTCACACTGCAGCAAGAAATGTCCCACACAGACTGTCTGATGAAACTCCAATTGGGAAAAGGATTCCAAACTGCCCGGTGAGCTCTCTCACGCCGCGGATCTTATGCGCGCCTCTAGCTCCTCCCACTGGCGTCCGAATTCAAAGAAGAAATCTTTAAGCAGGCAATAACTCACACTGCAGCAAGAAATGTCCCACACAGACTGTCTGATGAAACTCCAATTGGGAAAAGGATTCCAAACCGCCCGGTGAGCTCTCTCAGGCCGCGGATCTTATGCGCGCCTCTAGCTCCTCCCACTGGCGTCCGAATTCAAAGAAGAAATCTTTAAGCAGGCAATAACTCACACTGCAGCAAGAAATGTCCCACACAGACTGTCTGATGAAACTCCAATTGGGAAAAGGATTCCAAACCGCCCCAACATTCAACAGTTCTGGGGAACATTTTGCCTGAATTAATTAATTGCTTATAATCTGTTGGATCAATTTAGAATTTATTGCTTGCTACTTTCCCGAATCACTTTTCAGCCTGCCAAATTGTCAGTTAGCATCAGTGTAAAACTGTGTTGCAAAGTCCTCCATAGATCATACTGAAGATGTACATTACAATTTTACACTGTGAAGGGTACAAAACCCATTTACCTTAAAGCAGGACGTCAACAGAAGCAACTCCCAGGCCTGCTGTGCACAAATAGTTTTGCCTAGATGTACAATGCTTCATAAATTAGTTTAAAACATGCTGACTTCTAATTCCAGGGTTAGTGTATGCCAGGAACTCTGTCAGGCATCACACAACCTGCCCTCGGACAGGAACTGTCAGTGATCAGATATCAGACCTGGCCCCAAAATTATCCAGATAAATGACTTTTAAAGAAGCTATTTTAGCCCTCACAGGCATACAAAACCATATAATAGAGCCATACACTGGTATATTTCTATGCGGGCGGCCGCTACTTCTTTCTTTGTTTATCTGAATTGCCCTCTAAGCACTGATTTTATAGGAAACACTGGAAATGCAACTAAAAGGCCAGCTATTTGTCACAGCGTACGAGAAGCCACAGGACGCAGCCCTATCACTTTATTCCCAAACTGGATTGCCTCACCGAGTAGAACAAAATGGTCAAGTTATTTGCTGAACAAAGGCAGGGAGCTTTTACGCTCTATAATCTCATTTCAAATCCTCCTGCTTACTCTTTATTCCTCATAGCCTTGAAATTGCAATCCCCTTTCCGCAACCCAAGGACTAATTGATGCCAGCACTCCCAGCCTCTGATGCTATTTCTTTCCCTTGCTTTTGCACTCGTTGGGTGCTAAACCAGACAGAGCCAGGCCCCGGTAATAATTCTGCGATCCCAGGGCAGCTGTTAATTAGCTGGCAACATTTATTTCAATCACACAGCAGTATTTTGTCAAGTCAAAGTGTTGTTTAATTGGTGATTAAAAGGTTGGAGGGTTTTTTTTTAAGAGGGCTTTATGCTGTCCAATGCATGTAGCACCGATAACGTAGGAGTCATGAAAAGTTGTGCACTCAGGGCCCTGTGTACTGGGACGTTCTGACATGGTTACAGTGCCCGAGGCAGACCACAGGCAACACACACACAAACCCTTCTAGTTAGTGGTCTTGCGCTACAGAGAAACACACTAATGGGTTCTGCTATTACATTTGCAGGAGAACAAACTGATAGTTTGGCTGTTC
The DNA here is from genome assembly GCF_901001135.1 of Rhinatrema bivittatum. Classification (NCBI taxonomy): domain Eukaryota; kingdom Metazoa; phylum Chordata; class Amphibia; order Gymnophiona; family Rhinatrematidae; genus Rhinatrema; species Rhinatrema bivittatum. Next base: position 16,622,851 of record NC_042618.1, read on the forward strand.
ATAGTTTGCTCATTTCCTCACTGATCAAGAGTTGGCGAAACAACGTCACCATATGTTGTTTAGCTGCAAGCTTCTGGTGTTCAGAAACATGTTAAGGTGGCAGCCGCTTGGCAAGCACTTTGCTAAAAAAAAATTGTAAGCCTAAAAAGGAATGTGCTGAAAACAGAGCCTTAAACTAGAACGCCAGGAAGCGGCCGTGTAACCTGTGACCTGAGATCTCCAACAGACACCCATTTCATCAACTTACCGAACGGTCCACAGAGATGAAATAGCAGGGCTTTCGTTTACTCCGCTGGTACTGCGCACAGGCACCTTTTCCTCCACCTGTCCGACTTACCCTGCAGGCCCTCGAAAAGAAAAAGCCATGCATCCTGCCTGTGAGCTGGAAGTTTAGGGAACAAGTGGCGGCAGCTTCCACTTCTAGAAATTAGCTTCCCCTTTTCTTTTCTGGGCTTCCAGGTCCCTATGAAGGCTCTGGTACCATAAGCCTTTACGTGCAGGTCCCCAGCGATTTCCTCTGACCGACAGGCAGGAGTCACGATTCCATCTACAACTTGGCACAAATGGTCTTTGAGCCAGCTAGAAAGCGTGGCCGTTGTGTGATGGCTATACCCCCCCCCCCCTTCTTCCGAGACGCTGCGGATGTGGCCTCTGCAACATCCCCAACCTTGGTGGAACTTAGAAGCAGAAGCGAGAAGGGGGCGGAAGGCAGGACAATATCAGCCCGGGGGATTTTTGCAAGACCGACCCACGGGATATCTGACTCCCTCATGCACTCGCTCTGCAGCACATGCCAACATCTCCCTAAAGCACGCCAAGTCGACTCTGGAACCCGGCAGAATTGTACCCAAATATCTCCAAAATAAAATGTCACATTTTTCCTAAGTAACTAAGAAACAGAGCATACTCTAGACAATCAGCGAGTAAACAAAGCTAGAGACCCTGTTCCATCCATTCAAATTGGCTAACGTAGACACACGCATATCCTGCTCTGGTCAACCAGGCAGCTCTTGAACTAGGGAAAGTAATGAGACAACTACACTGCCAGCAGGCAGTGTCAGGCACACACACACACACACACACACACATACTCAGTCACTTAGATTTATAGATTGCAGAAACTTTATATACCCTGACGCGTCCTCTCTCTCTCTCAGACACTCTCTCACAGACACACACTCTGAGACTGAGAGAATGTGTGTGTGTCAGAGAGAGAGAGACACACACACACACACACACACACTCTCTCTTCTCTGACTCAAGGTGTTAGAGTGAGTGTATGACAAGCACACACTCACTCTAACACTCTACTGTTGTGCTGCCTCTTATGTGCTCAACACAGTGCGTGTCTGCACCATGGTGTAAAGCTCTTGCTTGCTGCCAGCCCTTCCTCCTTTTCCAATGCCCCTCGGAGACTTGCTGGATCCATAGCTCAGTACAGTCACCCCAGACAGAAGCCTCCCCAACACTGCACAGGTACTTCCTCCTGGCTCACTCTCTCCCTTCCTGTGCCTGTCGCTTGCCTCCACTTCTCCGCCACCCTCCCACCACTCCAGTGCATTGACCGCAGGTTACACAGTCTGCTGCTTTTATGGTTCCCCAGGCTTGACTCTGCCTATTGACTCCAGGGGAAAGGGGACCAGAAGTGACCCATATTGTTCCCTGGGCTTATAAAAAGAAAAACCTAAGCTCTGGCCGAGACAAGAAAGAGCCACTAACCCAGCTCCAGATGGGAATCCTGCTTTCTCTGGTGGAGCCAGAGCAGCCAGGGCTGGTGCAAGGGTAATTTATAATAACATTTTACATGAAAAAGAACATTCAACGTTCAGTCTTCTAAGGTAAAAATATCACTTACAACATGCATATGATTTACATGCACTACTATGGGTACCAACCAGAAAACTCTGCTAAAAAGCCACCTGCAGTGATAAGGTATTACAGCTTATTGTAAGGAGTGTTGGGTGTGAGCTCGGCCTTCAGAAAGCTTTGAGTAAACTGAACTGCAATACTGTAAACTTCCCATATGAAAACAGCACCAACTGCCAGCACTCAAACAGTAAACAGTAAAAAGGCAACACTGCAAATATTACATCAGACCCTAAAACACCAATACACCTGCTATTAGGAAAAGAGAACGAGCCAAGCTGTTATAGATCCCTGCACAGAAACTACACGCCATAGTTCCCTCTAAGCTGAGCGTGTGAGCGACTGCTCATACATTTTAGTGCATTGCTCACAGGTTTTACATGATCGCTCACATAAATTTTTCTTTGTGCTATATACAGAAATGAAACACTTATCTTGGTGGTCAAAAATTGTTGGTTTAAAAAATTGTTGCTCAGACAAAAAGAATTTGTACACACCTAGTCACTCCTTGGAGGAAGTATTGCTACACACTAGCAGAATATCTCACCTTAAGTCACTCAGGTAGAACACAGACAGACCCTCACCAAATACAAAATGAAGAAATGATAAAAGTATAAATAGAAACATGAAGACAAAAACTGAACTTGAAACCGCAACAAGCCTACTCTATATGGAATGGAAAAACAAATATCATTCCTCACTAAACATCAAATAATAACATCAAGAAATATAAAGCATCAATCATAATAGTAAAACCAAACTCATAAAAAGAATTAATATTTCAAATCAGCTGATGAAAAGAACATTCACTGAGTACGAACATATTACTTTTTTTTTAATTTCCCAAACATCAATAAAATATTTCAAACTAGCAGACAGCAAACACCCAATAGTTAAAATTAAAGCCAAAATAAATTCCCTCCTCTCCCTACCTGGGAACTTTAGATTCCAGTCACCCTGAGATTGTCATGGATTAGTAAGGGGTGGGAGATATGCACAAATCTTTTTCTCTCTCTAACACACATGTTCATTTCACACAAACTCCCTTATATTCTCTCTCACACATGCTCACTAGATCACATGCTCTCTCGTGTACATGCTCACTGGATCACATGCTCTCGTGTACATGCTCACTGGATCACATGATCTATTGTACATGATCACTATTTCCCACTGACACTCTTGTTCACACATTTGGTCATTGTCTCACTCATGCTCTCTCATATACATACTCACACACATATTCAATGACTTGTGCTTGCTCACACACATGCTCACTGGCTTAAGTAGTCCTCTTGCTCAAACATATGCTCATTGGCTCACTCTCTCTCTCTTGCTCACAAACATGCTCTGGTAACCACAACAAGCCCAACTGTAATATGCAGTGCAACAATGGAAAAAGAGAATCATAATCACTACTCACAAAACATCAAGCAATAAAATCAAGAGAAATAAGACATCATTCATAATATTAAAACCATAAAATGAATAAATATGTCAAAATAGCCAACAAACATAGGAGGCCCATTATTCAAAGCGTGTTCAGCGCTAATTAGTCAGATTATCAGGTCTTTTTTGGTTAAGTAGCAGCCGCTGAATATGTGCTTATGTTTAGCAGCTGCTGCTTAGTCACATAAGTCCCTTAAATAGCAAAAAAGGTTAGTTGCATAAGATGTGGGCAGAGTGACTTAGCCACATAACTTACGCAGCTAAGGAGCAATATTCGGTCTTGGTCGTATAAGTTAACTGGTTAAGTACAAATATATAAGCGTACATTCAGTGACATAGCTGTGCCACTGAATGTACCATGTAATTTAGATGGGTAAGTTATATCCAGCCAAGTTACTTAAATGGCCATCTTTCAATATTAGGCCCCTAATGATTTATAAAGTCACACGCTTCACACTGTCAGTGTCTCTTCTTCCCTCCTTCCGAAAAGCAGCCTTACTCTGAGAGGAGGGAAGAAGAGACACTGACAGTGTGAAGCGGCGAAGCGACTTACTTTTTGCAGGTGTCCATCTTCGCGAGCAGCTGGAGGCAGGAGAGGTCATCCGATGTCCGGAGGGGGGTGCAAAAAGTAAGTCGCTTCACCGCTTCGTACTGCCAGCCCCTTCTTCCCTCCTCCCGGAGCAAGGCTGCTTTTCGCGCCCTGCTTCGGAAGGAGGGGAGGGGGGACTGGCAGTCCCGACTTCCTGGTATCTGTCATTTCAAATGACATTTGAAATGACAGATACCAGCGTGGCGTGAAGCGTTAGGCCCGCGCACCCAGGATACTGTATAGGCGCTCTATCCAGTAAAATGGGTTGCGCGGGCCTAACGCTTCACGGACGCGGTTTACATTTACATGAAATTATAGTTCAGGATCGAGCGATAGGTGAGCTGCACTGTGCGTGCGGCAACCGCGGGTGCGCCGGGCACTAACGCAGCTCTTCCTACCGCTCGGTACTGGATAGACCTGTAAGTGAATTAATAGCAGGTAATGGACTTCTCCTCCAAGAACTTATCCAATCCTTTTTTAAACCCAGCTATACTAACTGCACTAACCACGTCCTCTGGCAACAAATTCCAGAGTTTAATTGTGCGTTGAGTAAAAAAGAACTCTCTCAGATTAGTTTTAAATGTGCCCCCTGCTAACTTCATGGAGTGCCCCCTAGTCTTTCTACTATCCGAAAGAGTAAATAACCGATTCACATCTACCCGTTCTAGACCTCTCATGATTTTAAACACCTCTATCATATCCCCCCTCAGCCGTCTCTTCTCCAAGCTGAAAAGTCCTAACCTCTTTAGTCTTTCCTAATAGGGGAGCTGTTCCATTCCCCTTATCATTTTGGTAGCCCTTCTCTGTACCTTCTCCATCGCAATTATATCTTTTTTGAGATGCGGCGACCAGAATTGTACACAGTATTCAAGGTGCGGCCTCACCATGGAGCGATACAGAGGCATTATGACATTTTCCGTTTTATTCACCATTCCCTTTCTAATAATTCCCAATATTCTGTTTGCTTTTTTGACTGCAGCAGCACACTGAACCGGCGATTTCAACGTGTTATCCACTATGACGCCTATATCTCTTTCTTGGGTTGTAGCACCTAATATGGAACCCAACATTGTGTAATTATAGCATGGGTTATTTTTCCCTATATCACCTTGCACTTATCCACATTAAATTTCATCTGCCATTTGGATGCCCAATTTTCCAGTCTCACAAGGTCTTCCTGCAATTTATCACAATCTGCTTGTGATTTAACTACTCTGAACAATTTTGTGTCATCTGGAAATTGATTATCTCACTCGTCATATTTCTTTCCAGATCATTTATAAATATATTGAAAAGTAAGGGTCCCAATACAGATCCCTGAGGCACTCCACTCCCTTCCACTGAGAAAATTGTCCATTTAATCCTACTCTCTGTTTCCTGTCTTTTAACCAGTTTGCAATCCATGAAAGGACATCGCCACCTATCCCATGACTTTTTACTTTTCCTAGAAGCCTCTCATGAGGAACTTTGTCAAACGCCTTCTGAAAATCCAGATACACTACATCTACCGGTTCACCTTTATCCATATGTTTATTAACTCCTTCAAAAAAGTGAAGCAGATTTGTGAGGCAAGACTTGCCCTGGGTAAAGCCATGCTGACTTTGTTCCATTAAACCATGTCTTTCTATATGTTCTGTGATTTTGATATTTAGAACACTTTCCACTATTTTTCCTGGCACTGAAGTCAGGCTAACATGTCTGTAGTTTCCTGGATCGCCCCTGGAGCCCTTTTTTTTTTTTTCTTTATTTATGGATTATAATAAAAAAATATACATCCATTCAAATTACAGTTCAATATTAATAATAACATTGAATTTTTAGATGGAAAAAGGGAATTAAGAATTAGTACACTTTGTAACATAACAGAACCTTAAATAAGATAATTCCCTTTTGCTCTTATTACCAAATAAGTGTTTGGAGAGCTGGTGAACAAGTCTAGAAAGAAAAGCTAAATAATAATATAATAGTCAGAAGAAAATACAGATTCATTTATACTTCCAACAAAATTAAGTTGAAGCCTCCGCTCCCTGCCTCTGGGATCTACGTTCCTCCAGGAACTTCTCTAAGTCAACAGGATCATAATAAACATATCTTATGCGATCTACTCGCATTATGCATTTACATGGGAATCTAACAGTTACTTGAATTCCAAATGTTCTCGCTATATTTGCTAACATAATAAACTTCTTCCTTCTAGTTTGAGTTTCTTTTGCCACATCTGGATACACCCATATTTTTTGTCCAAGATATAAGGAGGCTCTATTTTGCAAAAAAAATTTTAATACCTTATCCCTATCTGACGAGAGGGCAAATTTTACCATTAAAGTTCCCCTTCTTTCTATCTGAGCTGAATATGAGGTTTCTATTAAGTCTGTGACATTTAAAGTTAGTTCTTGTGGTGTTGATTCTCTATTCATATTTTGAATTCCTTCATTTCTTTCATTTAAAAAGTACACATTCAATATTTGAGGGAGATTCTCTGGTAAAAATAGGAGGATTTCAGTTAGATAATTTTTAAGTTGTTCTCTGGGAGAAGTCATTCTGCATTTAGGAAAATTTACAAATCTAAGATTTGTATAGCGAACTATATTTTCCAGATTTTCAAGTTTTTTTATAATATATTTTCTCCTTTTATTATAGATGTTTGTACGTTTTTTATCATATTTATGTCCTCTTCTACCTTTACCAGAGTTTCACCATTTTTTACAACCATAGGATTTATATTTAGTAATACATTTTGCATATCTTTTATGTTAACATTCAAGTTTGCAATATTATTTTGTAAAGCCAATATAGCATTCCATAACATCTCCAAAGAGACATGCTTTGATTCACCAATGTTAGCACTAGAAGTAGAAGGCATATTCAAAATATTTTGAAGTTCATGTGTTGAACTAGTCCCAGGGTAGGAGACCGGCAAGCTTCTTCCCAATACTAAAGATTTTCTATCGGTATCGGTTCTTTGCCCAACCAGCAATTGCGAAGGGACCTGCCCTCCGAGATCTTCCAATTCTGTGTTTCTTTCACCTTGAACCTCCTCAGACGGGTTCATTCCTAAAGACGGAGTCCGTATTATTGAAGAACCTGGTTCAATAGTGGTTACACAGCTTGTTGGTGGTGGCGGTATTGTTGGGGCCCCGGGACTAAGACTGGCATCTCCCAGCAATAGAGATGCTTGCTCACCATCCCTTATTGCAATGGGACTCTCCGGGGTCGGGTTTTCTGTTTGTGAGTAGAAACCTGTTAAGATTGTCTGTACCAGGCATCCTGCCTGACCTTGCCCTTTCTTTTTGTGTGAGGCATTTAAGTTTAGAAAAATGTTACAATAGACAAGTTAAAGGTTCTACTCGCGCTTCTGAAGAGACATAACTAGTGGAGACAAGAGCAAGGAAAAACTTCTGGGTCCGGGTCAAATATAGTGGCAACCTTCCAACCTTCGCTGGCCTAAGCCGGACCAAGCCGCGCGCCCCTTCGGAGCGCGCGGCTTAGGCGGTGCGCCGCCCACTGTTCAATTTATATCAGTGGGCGCCTCCCTCTGACGTCACTCACTGCGCCTCGTTCCGGGTCCAGGCACCGGGGCCCTGCTGTTATTCCGTGGGTCACTCCGCGTTGTTTTGGCGGTCTCAGATGTTTCACCAGCCAGACCTGGTTGCCTCACTCCACTCCAATTCCAGGCTCCCAAGGAATGTCTGTGTCCAGTTCAATTTATATCAGTGGGCGCCTCCCTCTGACGTCACTCACTGCGCCTCGTTCCGGGTCCAGGCACCGGGGCCCTGCTGTTATTCCGTGGCTCACTCCGCGTTGTTTTGGCGGTCTCAGATGTTTCACCAGCCGGACCTGGTTGCCTCACTCCACTCCAATTCCAGGCTCCCCAGCCCTTTTTAAATATTGGGGTTACATTTGCTATCCTCCAGTCTTCAGGGTCAATGGATGATTTTAATGATAGGTTCATTTTTTTTTTTCAGAACTCTGGGGTGTATACCATCCGGTCCAGGTGATTTACTACTCTTCAGTTTGTCAATCAGGCCTACCACATCTTCTAGGTTCACCGTGATTTTGAAGGCTCTCAGGCACACATGCAGTCGCTCTGTCTCATACATATGCAGTTACTCTCATGCACATATCCAGGCTCTCTCTCTTCTAAGCACACATGAAGACTCTCTCTTTTCTCATACATATGCAAGCTCTCTTTCTCTTAAAGAAACACACACACACACCTCTCCGGTGTCCATCTTTCTTCTGGGCTTGGCTGTGACTGCGATACTCCTTATTTAGTGCCAGATAGGAGGAGGCAACCCTGCTACTGCCAGATGCGTCCTTCTGCTGACCCCGGGTCATAGGCCTTTTTTCTGGCCATGGCAGGTTGGGCTCCATCATGGCCCCACTGGGACTTCCCTCAGGCCGCGTCGGGTTGGACTCCATCGTGACCCGCTGAAACCCTTCGGGCCACGACTGGCTGGGCTCCATCGTGACCCCACCGAAACCTCACTCAGGCCGTGATGGGTTGGGATCCATCATGGCCTCACTGAGATCTCCCTCGGGCTGTGACAGGATGGGTTCTGTTGTGGCCCCACCAAAGGCCTTGTTCCGCAGCAACCTCTCTCAGCAGGAGCTGAGATGAAGACTACGTGACCAGTGTGACCAGCCCACGGGGGGATGCCCAATCCCTTGATAGGCCAATCCGCTTCTGGAAGCAAATATCAGGAATCAGATCCAGATCTCCTACACGGCAGTGCACAGCTGTGCCGATGAATCTTTCACTTAACCCTCAGTCTCCACAGATTTGAACTAAAGCCATTTTATTGGACCTTCTGTTGGAAAAATTATTGCTATGAGGACAAGAGAATACATAAACCAAAGCAGAAACTAGGGACAAAGATGCACTGTACTATAAAGGTAAAGGTGAAGTGACGAAAAGCAGAATATATATAAATTGTATTCATACATAGACATACTCTCCATTCCAAATAAATTAATTGGTTCTCAGACCATCTGTTATATAGAAGGACCTTATATATCTACACACACACACACACAGTATATAAACATATCCACATTTACATACATATACAGTATATTTCAATGTTACCGCTAGCCTGTGGAGGGAACCTTAGACTCCTTTCTGTCCACCCGGTGCCCTAGCTCTCTCACAGTTTGAACCACACGGGGCTAGTATGTTTCATGAGATGACAGGAGTGGCAACTAGGCGAGCAGAAGGGAGTCAGAGGTCCTCTGTGCACACAAACTACACTCATTCAATTGAGACAAATTCATTCTCTTAAGAGACAATGAATTTGTCTGCAATAAAGAGGATCTCTTAATGAAAATATGACTGCTATAATAGTTTTCATAAAATATTTACTTGGAGCAAGGGCATAACTTGGTTAAAACCTGGATTTGCTATAAATATCTATCCTAAAAAAAAAACAAACTCATGAGTGAAACAAAAAATGTCAAAAAGCAAAAAATTCCACTCCAACCATTTGCAGAAATAATGAGTTATGAAAAGATATTAAACTTTAAAATATGACCCTCATATGTATGGACTGCATTAATTATTTTAATGACTCACGTCCAAATGTAATCATCGGTCATTGGGTATCTTCGCGCTCACAGGAATATGTAAATTTTTTAGGTTTTTGGTAAGCACATAAAATTATTTATAATACTGGTAACTCACTCAGTATACATAGCACTTAATTATTAAAAGCCACTTCACTGACACTGGACTGCGTTAAAGAACATTCAGAAATTCATGGCTACATCAGACTAGCTTCGGCCTGGATGCCACTTCTATTTAACAGTGCTTGCCAAGATAACTGCTCTATATATTGAGCTTTGAGAGAGTTATGTACCTCCCTAGGCATACAGCCCAAGGAATCCCACAATTTTGGAGCTATAAATGCAAACGCTCTAATTCTCATAGATACCCATGTTCCAGCAGTGGCTGGAGGGATTCGTAACAACATTTCCTCAAAGCATCACAGCTGCCTTATGACGCCATCAGTCATTGGGTCATGGACGCAATACGACAAATATCTAAGGCAAGGGTGGCCACCCGGCACCTCGCGAGACGCATGTGGCTCTTTGGAGAAGGCCGTGCGGATCTCGAAGCCGGCCCCATAGTGACATTAGCAAAGACGGTGGTGGCACAGCACAGCACAGCTCAGACACCTGCGAGGAAACAGCGTGGCTCAAAGATTAGTGGCAGCATGAAATCAGCACCTCACCAGCAAGTCATTCGCGCTTCTGCACCTGGCGATCCTCCCCATTCTCAGTGGTCTGCTTGCGGCGGAAGCTGCAATGCCTAATTTCTGCTGCAGGCAGGCTGATGAGAACCAAACATAAGAATATAAGAAACTGCCATACTGGGTCAGACCAAGCATCCATCAAGCCCAGCATCCTGTTTCCAACAGTGGCCAATCCAGGCAAGTACCCAAAAACTAAGTATATCCCATGCAACTGATACTAGTAATAGCAGTGGCTATTTTCTAATTCAACTTGATTAATAGCAGGTAATGGATCTCTCCTCCAAGAACTTATTCAAACCTTTTTTAAACACAGCTACACTAACTGCACTAATCACATCCCTTGGCAACAAATTCCAGAATTTAATTCTGCATTGAGTGAAAAAGAACTTACTCCGATTAGTTTTAAATGTGCTATTAGCTAACTTCATGGAGTTCCCCCTAGTCCTTCTATTATCCGAAAGAGTAAATAACCGATTCACATTTACCTGTTCTAAACCTCTCATGATTTTAAGCACCTCTAGCTGAAAAGTCCTAACCTCTTTAGTCTTTCCTCATAGGGGAGCTATTCCATTCCCCTTATTTTGGTTGCCCTTCTCTGTACCTTCTCTATCGCAATTATATCTTTTTTGAGATACAGCGACCAGAATTGTACACAGTATTCAAGGTGCAGTCTCACCATGGAGCGATACAGAGGCATTATGACATTTTCCATTTTATTCACCATTCCCTTCCTAATAATTCCTAACATTCTCTTTGCTTTTTTCACTGCCGCAGCACACTGAGCCGACGATTTTAAAGTATTATTCACTATGACTTCTAGATCTTTTTCCTGGATGGTAACTCCTAATATGGAATCTAACATCGTGTAACTACAGCAACGGTTATTTTTCCCTATATGCATCACCTTGCACTTGTTCACACTAAATTGGATGCCCAATTTTGCAGTCTCACAAGGTCCTCCTGCAATTTATCACAATCTGCTTGTAATTTAACTATTCTGAATAATTTTGTATCATCCGCAAATTTAATACCTCACTCATATTCCTTTCCAGATCATTTATATGTATACTGAAAAGCACCGGTCCAAGTACAGAACCCTGAGGCACTCCACTGTCCACTCCCTTCCACTGAGAAAATTGACCATTTAATCCTACTCTCTGTTTCCTGTCTTTTAACCAGTTTGTAATCCACGAAAGGACATCGCCACCTATCCCATGACTTTTTATGCTTCCAGATGCAGAAACCTGAGTGACTTGGGGGAAGAGCGAGGGCTGCTATAATAAAATTTTGCATATGTTTTGTATTATTTTTGTTTCTCATTAATTGGATTTATATGTAGGTTTATTCATTGAGAGTCCCGTGTAATTTCACCTGCATTAATTTCAATTGCCTATGCCTCCATGCCACCCAGAGACCCTGTACCTGGCCAGAGCAAGCCGAGCTTGGTCTTGGGCCCAGTGGGGGAAACTTTCAGGTGCAGGTTTAGCACAAAAAAATCAGCATTGGGCTTGTGTCAGGCATGCACTCACAGGTCCTGTTGCGATCCCATCTTCTTTTCCTGCATGGGCATCTTTTTACCAAGGAAATACACACAAGGGGCATGGCCACTGCAAGGCCTGTGAGGGCTATGCAGACTCCGTGCTATAGCTGAGCATGAAGGTCTCTATTGCTGAGACCATGGGTACTCATGATTGAAGAGGAAGGCTGGAGAGTCCCTTGGAAGGGGAGCAATGGGATGGGAAGGGAGCATAGAAGGAAGGAGTCATGGGGAGAGAGGGTAGGCAAAGAGAAAGGGAGGACCCAGGAAGTAGCAGAGA
>NC_042618.1:16634922-16659922 GCF_901001135.1 Rhinatrema bivittatum
AGTATAGGGCACTCCTTGATAAACAAATAAGCATTTACACAGAAATCCCAGCATCAACTTCTACAATCCCCAAATCAGCTTCCTTGTAACTTGAGCTGTCTTATTTCCATCCTGGAATACGTCTGGCCCCAAAAGACGAATACCTTTACATGCAAGCCCCCCTAGTTTAATAAACACTCTCTGCTCTATCCCAAAATAAATTCCTATCTAGGTCGCTCTGGGCTTGATCTCCTCTTGCGATGCTCGTTACCAAATGTACGACAGATCCAAGCTATCGAGCGCCAGCACAACGCTGCCACGTTCCAAAGTCTTTCAAGGCAGGCGAATAGCGATTTAGCCAGGTACCCTCAGTCTGCCTACAAAACACGCGCTGGAGGGGTTTCCCAGGAGCAGGGTTTGGGCAAGGTTGGGAAAGGACACACACAAACATTGCCATTGAAAAATCTACCAGCACAAAGGTCCGCAGGTATTTTGTACCCTCGGCAAGTCTCAAAGGAAAAAGGACGCGCCCCGCTCGCCCTGTGAAATATGGAGGAAAGTGGCTCCTAGGTGTGAGCAGAAGCACTTCCAGGGGATTTCAGGATCTCTGTCAAATCTCCTTTCACCAAACATTCGAAAGGCTTGAGTAAGATTTTAAAAAGCCTACGCGCGCCGGGCCTATTTTCAAAAAGGTACAGCGGCGCGCATAAAGCCCCAGGACGCGTGTAAGTCCCAGGGCTTGAAAAAATGGGCAGTCCGGGGGCAGGGCGTGGGCATGACCAGAGGCCTCTCCACTGCCGCTGGGCCGGGGAATCGTGTGCCGGCACTTGGCAGGCAGGCGTAACTTCGGAAATAAAGGTACCGGGGGGGGTTTTTTTTTGTTCAGGCTGGGGGAGGAAAGTTCACTCCGAGGCCGTTCCGATTTCGGAGCGGCCTCCGAAGGAACGGGGGAAAGCCAGCTGGTCTCCCCGAGGGCTCGGCGTGCGCAAGGTGCATTAATGTGCTCCCCCTGCGCGCGCTGGCCCTGGATTTTATAACATGCGCGCGCATGTTATAAAATCAGGCGTACATTTGTGCGTGCCGGGTAGCGTGCACAAATGTGGGCCGCGGGCATAGGTTTAAAAAAGCCAGCCCTGTGGTTTCACAAGCGCGCTTCGGTGCTCGGGAATACAGGAGACAGGGTAGTCACAGCACCAGCTCTCCTGCCGGTCTCACCTCGGGAGGCTCCCATTCACTCATGTGTCCTGTTTCCTGGCCTCCTAATGCTTCATTCCCCTCTAAAACCACCTAGCAAGACACTTTAGACCCTAGAGTAGTTTGAGCCGAGGCTGGTGACTCTCATCGCACTGTATGCGTGTGTGGTGGGGGAAGGGTTTCACTCACCACAGCCAAAGGATCTCTCTACTTCTAGGTGGGGGTGGTTTTGTCATTAAGAGCAGCTCCTCCTCCACAGGAACACCAGAGAACCTCATGCTAGGGAGAGCCATTGCCATTTGACTAATGGGCCCTGAAACCACTGGGACCATATTGGGCAGAAAAAAAAAAAAGGCATTAATCTGTCTTTTTAATATCTAAACATGACTGAACTTGCAAACTGGTTCACCCAGTGTGCCTCATGCATCTGCCATCTTGAATTAAAGGCTGTATTTAACAGCAATCTCAAGCTAAGCATTGAAGGAGCAATGCTAAAACATTTTTAAGCACATAGATATGCAATTTGATTACTGAGCTCCACCATCCCAAACATGCAGGGATCAGGATACACTTACCCACATAAAAAACTGGGTGGCGTTAGTTCCAGTGAGTGAAATTACACGCTGAGATTTCTCTGTCTAATCTCCATGGGTACCTTCACAGGCATACTTTGCACCTGCTCCTCTGCAGGCTGTAGGCGGGTATTTGTGTGCTGGCCACATTTTGAAAATGAGCTTGCAGTTCCTCGAAGAGGCTGCATGCTCTGCAGGGAGTAAGTGTTGCAGTAGTGAGCCCTTGTGCTGTGGCATGGTTGACGCGGCCTAGTAAGTGAACCTACTAGGCCCACGCCGACAAGCTTGGCGAGCACACCCTGACCGGACTGAACAGAAGCTTCACCTGTATCAGCCCCCGTTCCCCCTCAGGTTGAGCCCTTGGGATACCAGGGGGCCGACAAGACTTAGGTGAATATCAGAGAGAGTCCAGGCGCAGGGCTGTGGTCAGGGCTGGCAGCGAGCAGAAAATATCAGGTCCAAGCCAAGGGTCAGGGCAGGCAACAGGCAAGAGAGTGGTCCGGGAATGTAGCAGAGGTCAGAAGCAGGTGGCAGGCAAGAGTGGTCTGGTCCGTAGCCGAGGACAGTAACAAGGGAAAGCAGGCCAAGATAGATGGAACAAATCTGAGGCAAGGTACTGAAAGACCAGGCAGAGCGAGAAGGGCAAGCAAGGCTATGGGGACCAGTGACAAGGCAGACAAGATGGAGAGACTAACAAGAAGGCAGGAATAGCAAGAGAAGGCATGGGAGGATAAGCAACACACACTGGCAGGCAAAGCACAGCAGGGACCTGTTGCCGACGCTGTCCTCTTGCCGACACTGCTCCTCTTTCCTTGTGGGGAGCTTTATCTTCTGGCATGTAGCACACACGTGGGCCTACAGGGACGAGGAGGGGCAAGATGGCAGCATCCATGCCACAATGAAGGCCACCTGGTGTTGGTCACAGGGCCATCCTGAACCGGCCAAAACATTACAGTAAGACGAGTGCCGTCCCCATATCTATCGCATTTAATGTAAGAAAATCTATTTTGAAAAACCACGAGATTGGAAAAAGAACCTGACAAAACTCTTTCATGCGCACAATGTGTCTCTCACGTGAGCCTATGCCGTGGATGATCTGCTGCCCTGGTCACCTGCCAGCAGTCTCACATGTTCAAGGTAGTCCCTGAAGCAGTACAAGGAGATCATTCTGATGACACAAAGCAGCGGAGGCGTTACTCTCTTCTCTTACATCTTAACAGAGCTATGGCAAGTTAACCTGTTTAAAGGCCACGCTACGAGCCTGGATACTAAAATGATCGCGTGCGCAAAAACTAAAGCAGCACTAATCTGTTTTCGCCAGGGTGGGAAAATGCAACTTGTTTAGTCCATCAACCAATTTACAGTTTGTCAGAAATAACCCATAATGCACTTTAAATTGGCATTGTTCAGTCAACAGTTCTTCTCTAAATTGCTTCTAGTAGCATTAGACACCATTAAAATGATGAATACTCGTTTTGTCCCCAGTGCTATCAGGCTGTCACATGATGGGGCTCTTCTCTAGTCAATGCACCAGAAGGCTCCGGTTTCTGACTTTTTTTATGGCATGAAGAGGGAGAAAATTGGACAGCCTAGATCCTCCTTAAGGTCCTTATCTGCTATCTTATTTTAGGTTTATCCTAAGAAGCTGAAATTATGCTAAATATTGTAAACCAACCTGCAACTATAACCATTTCAAAGAAATGAGCACAATTTTTTCCAAATTACTCATACTGTTCCAAATTTCTTTAACTTCGGAAAACAATGTCGTCTTTTTTTTTTTTTTAATTATCAAATCTATAGTTCAAAAAACCTGCAGAGATTTTCCCACATTTACCATGGTATCTCGAAACCAGAAGAAACTATAGCAGTCTAGTTAGCCTCAGTTCAACCTCCATGTATTGTCAAATTGTCCCCCCTCCTGCATCCCTCCCAAACTACTTTATCAACTCTGAAAACGCCACAATCTGATGTTTGCATTCACACCAAGTTTGGTAAACCTTCATCTTGCTTTTTTCCAGTAATAACACAGATTCAGCCTCTGCTCATATGAACCGAGGCTAGAGGGAGAAAGCAAATTAACATTGCCCCAACCTGGCTGTCCTGTGTTGATGATGTGTCTAATACTACTGTATGCTGTCAGGCCATGAACTCAGGAAGCAAAGGATCTGCTTTGGCATCTGAGGAGCGAGTGCTACACCTTCATGGGCAGGAGAGGTGCAATCAGAGTGCAGGCGTGATTTCTTTCATGTGGATGGCAAGATTAGATACATGACTGACATTCGAGGATGCAGTAGTTTATGCTGTGTACCAATAGGGGTAGACTCGGGGGCCACATCCGGAAATATTTCTTCACAGAAGGGGTGATGAGTGTACAGAATGGTTTCCCAGTGGAGGTGGGTAACGGAATTGAAGTAATCATGGGATGGCCACAAGGGAGCCCTAGTTGTGAAGAAGGGAATGGGGAAGTCAAAGATCGACTGGGTTTTTGGCATTTACCAGGAATTAAAGTGGACAGCCAAGACGGGCTTTCGAATCCTTATCTGCCATCACCTACCAAGTTTCTCTGGATCTTCTTCAATAATAATAATGTAATGTTTCCCATAAAGCTGACCCAGATATGTGTTTCAGAGAGCACATTGATGCATTCTGGTTTCTTGTCCATACTTCATGCTGATGTCATGTCAGCAGCATGACTCTGCACATCCAAAAAGGAATAATCTATTGTAGTGACCGGGGTTTTAAAATGCAACCATAGTATTAACAAAGTAGCGCCTCATTACTATTATGGTTTTATGATCTAGAGTCTGGTGCAGTCTGCATAGTTTTGTGATTTAGTGTGTGCTGTAGTGTGTAGGGTTTTTATGCTTGAAATATAATTATATTTAGTGTTTTTATTACCTGGCGGGAGCAAGCTTTTTCAGACTAGATAGAAATTTGCAAAACAAATAATGAATTTCGTACAGTCTTTAATGACAGCGACCAGGCTTGCTTTTACCGTGGGTAAAAAGGGGCAGGGGCCCGTAGCTTAAGGACCTTAACACCGTGCTTGCTAGAAGGGCCTGGGCCAGAAGAAGGAGGACTCACACTGCGCTAGCATGGGCCTACATGCAGGCTGGAAGGGGGACAGTCAATTTGGAAAAAAATGTGCCTAGGGCCCCTTAGATAAACGTGCCACGCACCAGGGAGCAGGAGCCGAGGGATCTATTCCAGGTTGCCAAGATGCACAGGGCGGTTCAGCAGGATTTCTCAAACTCGGGATGGGATGAGTTTTAATTCACCCATGGTGGCAAATACATTTCCAAATGCTATGCAGCAGTAGACCCCCCCAGAAAAAGGAGGTGAAGTTTCACCTCTACAGATATTGTTTCAGTAAACGGTTCGCTACTGTGCGTGTTTTATTGACATTCCGATAATAAAAATACTACATAACCGCCAACGTGTGGCTTGCTGATTTCAGGAAGCAGCTGCCTTTTGAATCAGTGCGTTGGTGAAATCATCCTGTCTGCAGTTACTTCTCATTTTTCTACTCAGCAAAGCATACAGCATCATGAATGAAGATAAGAAAACAACTTGTACTTTAACCCTCCTGGGATGAGGTCTGGCCGCGCACAGGCAATGATCTCCTTGAAAGGAATGCTTGTATTGTAGCCAAAGCGTAATGTGTCAGAAGAAACCAAAAATAGAGTCGCTAGTTCCAGAGATTACAGAGCAGACGAACAGTTTCAATGTAAAGAAAGAGCAAAGACAAGATCTTTGCCCAAAAATGCTTCTGACTTTCATACTTTATATCTTTAAATGGTCCTGCCTTTTTAAGTCAACTCTGTAACTAGGCCCTTACAATTATTATTCGGTGCAGCCTAGGAAATGAGGCCAGTGATGAAGTCAGGCAATTTGTCTTTAATGCCGAAGTATCTGAGGAAGGGAGTTAGTTCATACCAAAGACGTGGAGAAGGACCAGAAATCATGTCCCTAGTATAAAGGTCGATATAAGAACAATCTGTAGGGGTTTTATGACACAAGCTGCAAAACTACACAGGTCTCCCCCCGCACCCTCCCTAAAGAAAGGACCTACGTTGTACTACAATATCTTGGTCCTACAAATGGTGTTTCAGCTTACAAAGAATCCAGTTTTCTCTAAAGCAAACACAACTAATCAGTATCAGGCAAGCCTTCAAGATTCTGACCTGCCATTACCGTTGGCCTTTCTGTTTAGGGCCTTGCCTCGGCAGAAACGACCAATCCGACCAATTTACGTGATGGTCACATGCTGTGGACCAACGTCATCTCAGGGGCCCAGACAAGTACAGTCATTTCACTGCTGATGAATTACCTTAACACATTTAGCCAGCGCTCCACCAAAGAATACAATAAGTAACAGTTAATAAAAACATGCCACCAGGGCTTGCATTCGGTTAAGAACTGGTATTGTCACCGATTCTCTTTTAATAAAATTCATCTCTAGTGTGCCCACACGGTAGCTCCGTTTGTACTTTAACAAGGGGACAAGGGAAACTCTTGCACCAAAATGTGACTCCCTTTCTGCACTTGCCGAAATTATACTCACGTACGCCCAACACCGAAATGCCATTCCCGCAATTACATTTGAGAATAAAGTATTCAAACTCGATGACTAGGTAGCCTTCAGGTACCTAATGAATGTATACAGACAGTCAAACCAATGACAAGGTAGAGCCACAGCTGAAGACAGCATCGGCCCTCATGGCGCTTGGACATTGGCTCTGATGGCAATACAACCGGCCCTGTCCAGATCAATCAAAATGTACCAACAGAGTGGAAAGCATGGGCAATGCCTTCCAGAAACGAAGAAACGCGAGGAGAGGGTGGCAGAAGAAGAGTGCATTCCACGTTACGTGGCAAGAGAAGCCGCCAGCGTGCGTCGGAAGGGTTCAAACATCCTGAATTTCGGATCCCTCTGTGCATTTTTAGCATTTCTTCCCTTTTACTGTGATAAGCCCCATTTTAGCCCCCAAAACTAAACGGCCTCAGGTTGCTAGATTTAAAGCATGCTTATTCCCATTTTCCTGAAAAAAAAAAACAGACAAAAGCAGGTACAACCTCCCTTAAACAAACAAACAAAACAAAACAAAAAACGGCTTCAAGCCAACTGTAGTCGCTATGTCGGGTTATTTGTTGCCAAGGCGACCGCGTATCACTACGTGCTAATGGCCTGTCCTTTTGCCAGGCAACAAACAGCCTTGTGATGCAACTGCACCTGTCTCCGCGATGCGTTGCCAAGGCAACCCCTGCGGTTGCTATGGCTGCCATCACGCTAATCGCCCCAGCCAGGGCAGGCATGCAGCAGGCTTCTGCCAGAGCCCAGCTGTTGCTGCCCGTCTCGCGCTGGAGATGGATTGTCTGGGCATGTGATGGAACGCTCCCCTCCCGGCCGAAGTCACCGGTCAGACCTGCAACCGAAAGCAAACCCCCTGCAATCCGCTTACGAATCTCGTCAGGTCCCTCAACTGGAGGGCAGGAGCAGCTGCGAGAGAATTTAGCCTGCTTCGGGTGCAAACGTTATATGGATGCTCCTCCAGAGAAGAGAAAGACGGGTGAAAAAAAAAAAAAAAAAGCAAAACATGTTTTTCCCCTAAAGAAAAAAAAAAATATATAAACACCAACTATAAGCTGCAAAGAATGAAGCAGCCTACTTGTGTAGCCTAGAGCCTGATTTACAAAGCTTTTCTGTTCCTACAGACACAGAATGGGAATCCGGCCCCCGACATCGCCTGTCTATGGGTTCGTGTTTGTTTTCTGTCGAACAAAAATTAAATCTCCTCCTAGCTCATTCTTAACATGAGAAAATTATTACCTCGCTCCAACCGGCGGATAAAACACATCTATTTCATTACACAAGGCGTCTTCCACGTAGCAGCTAGGGGCTAAAACCAACAAAGGGGAAAAAACACACACACACACAAAGCAGGTAACCACAACTAAACGGCCTTTATTCCTCCAAAGAAGAGGCTCCATAGCTGCAGTGACAACACCACCACAGCCCTGACAATGGCCTCGCTCAAACACGCCGTGCAAGCACCGGCGAGTTATATATATAGCAAGGCGCAGTCACTGATCTGCTGGCAGTCCCCTGCCATGGATTCTGCTGCAGCACAGAAGGAAGCGGCACTTTTTCCCCGCATTGTTCTTTAAAAGTACAATTTCATTTTTGCTGAAAAAGTCAATGCATTGCAGACGATACGATCACAAAGCTATGGCGCTGCTATCAACAAGTTTGCAAAGAACGAGGGGGGCAAAGGGTAAGGCTTTCTATGAAACTAAAAGGTAACCTTACACATTTTTTTTTTCTTCCATGCGAATTTAACCTGCAGGAATCTGCATCGTCGGCCTTAAAATACTTTTGGCAGAATAAGGTACAGAAGATTGAACAAGTACATTTATAGCTCAGTTCCTGCCACTAAGCCCAGCAGTTAATGCAGAGAAAATGTAAAATGCTGTGATAATTACTTCTGTGCACAACATATACGACACACTGTATATTGGGTTCAAGGCCTGCTTTAGGCTTAAATTAGAAACCTTTTTTTTGTACTCTTACCTTTGATATGCCTGAGGAGATGTGGGAGGTGTATTGAATACTTGCGAGTATGGGTAATAGGGAGTCTTTTTCAAAGCCTGAATAAGATTTTGTCTATATTCTGGGTCTATACACCACAATGATCCTTTCCCAATACTCTGCAAAGAAAGACAAAACAAAATCCAAATAGGTCAATGTTTCAGTTCAGAACATATTCCCATTCCGAATAGCACCTGCCCAATAACGTGGCATCTGCTCCCTCCCAGACTAGCAGATCGCAATCAGGTTTATTTGGCACTCTTAACTCTTCCAGCGGCATTTCAATTACGCTGCAAAGAACTGCTGTCATCAGCGCTGAGATTATTGTTATTATTATTATTATTCTAGGATACACAAATCAGGGGGATCTGGTAATTTTCATCGACATGGCTGCGCTGAGAGATATTGCTTTTCAATGTCAACTTAGGGGACAAATAAGTTCTTTTTGTAATAAAAACGTGCCAGGCTTTTGTTAGGACAAAGACTACAACAACAGGGGGAGGAGACAAGAAGGGGCTTCCACCCAACCTGGTAACCAATGTAAAAAAAAATAAATCAAAGAACTTTAAGTCTTGCAGCAACCTGACCGTGTCATTCCAGCACAAAAGAAACCTCATTCATCAACTTCTTTCCCTCCTGCTTTTCTCACAAGTCTGTCAAAAAGAACAGCAGCTTAAAGCTGCAGATGAATTCTGATTTGTTAAACCAACACTCCCGGTAATTACCCTTTGTGCAGCAAGAGGCTGTAGAACAGGGCCATTGCCAAAATTCAATATTTATTCTCCAGTTCAGAGCAATGTGCTCAGATCTCTTGTTTGCTCTGTCCAAGGCCAAACAGAGGAACAGAATCTTCTTGAGCTGCTCGCACCCACTCTTACCGGTAATAAAATAATGCAAAATGGCGAAGTTCTGCCCCCCCCCCCGCGCTTTTCAGACGCTGCGTGCTCCACCCGAGGCCCGGCACTCTGTAAGAGAGAGCTTTAAATCAAAAGCACTTCTGATTATCGATTGCTACAATGGCAGCACGCTTCCAATTGACCTGGCGTACAGAAGTCATGTTGATAAGGTTCCTCGCAAATATTTACTTTTTTCCCCCCCAAACAGAAGAGGAGATAAATCGCACTCTGCCCTCTGGGATAGTAACTGTTTTTCTACAAAATGAGAGTCAGGCTGTCAACGACTGCGACTATATGCAAAGAGCAACCAGCATGGGAAACTGACTCTTTAAGAGGGGGAGGTCCACCCTGCACAAAGCAGCTGAACCATTCTAAAAGTTGTTTTACGCTTTTCAGAATTTTAACCACACAGTCCTCTGGCACAATGTGGGAGCAAATTCTTGAGCCCACAAATCAAATGAACACACATCACAAGGGTGAGCTAATCTTTTATCTTAGTTCATTCATTTTTTTTTAGCAAAGATGTACCTGAATAATAATGACCTCCACGTAGGATGCTATTGCTTAACCAGCAGAAATGTATCGGGGGTCATGAGATGTAACGGCACAACGTATACCGGCTTCCCAGGTACAGAAGAGGTGAGTTGATTCAAATTCACATCACAGTATCAGTCAGTGAAAGGGCAGGGATCAGAACAGAGAGGTCATGACTCCTAACCCCTGATGCAATCCACACTTTATTGCAAGGTTATGATGTCCTTGAAAATTCAAATGGCAGGCCAGACCCCTCTCCTTAAAAGCACTAAATAGTAGGGATGTGCATCGGGTGCCTGATCGTTTGCGGTTTCGGGTTCGTGTGGCCGTGGTAAAATCTCGTTTTCCTGCGGATCGGCATTTTTTTTTTTTTTTAGTAAAAAATCGTTTTTTCAGCTTTAGTGCGCATTAACGGAAGTTAGCGCGCACTAACAAAAAATACCAAAAATAAACGGGGGAAAAAAGTGTTTGTTTCACGATTTAACCGATTTATAACGAATTTAAGAAATATCGTACGATATTTCAATTCGTTATAAAAACGATTCACATCCCTACTAAATAGGCGTCAGGCATTTGTATTACATGTAGCAAAGGTCCTAAAAGTCAAGCCCCAGTTATAGAAGCCTTTAACCTTTTAAATACCTAATGACCAGAAGTTATTAAAAAATGAAATCATTCATGCAAGACTATTACAGACAAAAATGTATATTTCCTTCTGAAACTTAGTAGTATAGGACACTGAATGCATTCCTTATCTGAAATGTATAACTTTTATATAAATAACTTTCTTATTTTCTAAGGAGTGAATTTTCAAAGTAGTTACGTGTGTAAAATTTGCATATATGCAAATAAGTAGCTTGCACTTGCGTACATCTTATTTTATAAACAGACGTATGCATGTGTTTTCGGTATTGTGTGCAATTAAGGGACAGCCTGGAAGTGCTCCTGGGCGGAGCTGAGAGTACACACGCAAGCTATTTTCTAAGAGAGATTTGCGTGAACACATTAGGTATCCTATTTGCCCAATTTTACACCTGCCAATTATCCAGCACAATTAATATCAGACTCATGCGTTGTCTGCTATTGCTTGGGTGGGAGGTCAGGGTGAAGACCAGGAGGGTCCTGATGATGTGGAGACGAACTGGTGGCAGTATCAGCAAGCTGGTGATTTCAATCACATGCACACGTTTTAAAATATTCCGATGTCCACATATGAACCAGGGTTTAAAACGAGCACGTTATTCTGTTTTCGCACATGAAATATTTGGATAAAATAGGTAGGAAAAGTATGCGTTTCATGTACTACAGGGTAACTTGTGCGTAATCATCTGGGCACGCCCGACGTGCTGGTTATAAAATATCCTAGCAAATCTCCATGTGGTCAGATACACGCGTAAATGGGGCCCATGTGGAGTTTTTTTTGAAAGTTATCCTCCCGGAGCTAATCAGAAACAAAACCTATAAACACTTTGCTACAAGCCTCTTCTCAACTCTAGCTCTGGCATGAAGGAAGGCCTCCACCCTGCTCTGCTTCAGCTGCCGCTCCAATTTCTAAATACCGTATAATCAGAAAAGAAAATCAATAGAGTTTAGACCTCTTTCTTGGTGATTAATTTCCATCTTATGACAGTTGGCGTGCTGCTCCACGTACTCCTCCAACGCCAGGAGTCAATAGTGTCTCCAATCAAACGAGGGGGAAAAAAACTCTAGATTACATTTGTCTCCTAGGCAACAAGTGACTAAGGAGTGGATAAAGACTTCCCTGATATTCGCAGCAGTGCCATGCTTCAGACTCTTAACAATGTGGCCTCTCATTGCCAATCTGCTCAAGCACTTCCGCACAGCACACTTGCACTGTTTCACAGAGCTGGTTAGGTTCAGTAAGGGGAGAATCTCTATTTATTTAATCCCTCTCGTTCACTGGGTCCAATCTCAGACGCAGAGCACTAGAAGCACTGAAAAGCATCACGGTAACAATTGTAGGAGTCTGCAAAGTGGTTTGTCCACTTGTCCCCTGACTCTATGAAATGAACTGCCAAATTAAGAGACAAGGAATTCTCTACCACTTTTAATTCATCTTCTCCATATAATTTCAGCTGAATGGCTAGATGATCCTTTACAACTCGAAATGTTAAGCGCATTACTTTTACTGTTTTGTGTCTATGAAGATTCCTTGCCAGCTGTGATATTTCTTATTGGCCCGACAAAACAATTAGTTGGAGACTGAAGGCAGCATCCATAGCACCCACATAGGGATGAAAGGGGTCTGACTGGTACTGTACCGCAACACCTGCTGGCTGGTACAGAGCGGACCTGTACTGGGCTCTGAAGGAAGTCATGGTCTGTGCCTCTCGGCCAAGGCCTGCGAAAACCCGCCAGGATGCCTGTGAGCAAATGAAGGCCCTGGCACCTGAGAGCTGCTGAGCCAGATGCTCAGCAGCGAGCAGCATCCAAAGATGATGATGAGCCCAGGGTCACCTCAGAAGAAGGAATCTGCGTGGTTCTGAAGGGTTCACGGAAAATTCTCAGGCTGGATCCATAAAATGTATCGCAAACAGAAAAGAATCCAGTTTTCTCCAGAACAAACATGGCTGCCAGAATTCCACAGCAAGAGGTGAATTTTAAGATCCGCACACGGACGCGACGATTTTATAACATACACACAGATATGCTACACGGCCATGCATGCATACATGTGCGCTCAATTTTATATAGATGCATGCATGTGCTCGCAAATATTCCATCTTCCGCGTGAGTGGGGAGAACTTTATAAGGAGTGCGCGCCGAGGCTACTTAACCTTTTCCCAGTTCATTCCCAGTTCACCCAGTGTAAGGATAGGACTTCCTAACCCCCTAATTTTAAAGGCTCCCTTCTCCCCTGTTATAAAACCTGCTGACAGCCCCTTAAAAACCTGCTGACTAGCCCCGATTTATTTATTTTTGATTTACACGCCAGCAATAGCAGAAGTACAGTTACGCAGTGAGGATCACAGGCACACACATGTGCGCATAAGTATAAGAGCGCACACATCTCCTGGCCTTCCCCCGACATGCCCACACCCCACCCAGACCATGCCCAGCCTCTTTTTTGAGGTTTTGGATTTGTGCGCATACATGGGCGCTTCTTAAGCTCCACGTGGCACACGCTGGCCCGAATCGCACGCGTAGGACTTTTAAAATCCTCCAGCAAGTCCATGGAGACATATATTAGGCAAATCAGACTTCTAATCTTTGGCTAGAATACACAATTAGCAAACTAACATCTCTTTCTGTTTTACTGGTGACCTATGTAACTTATCACCTGTATGTAGAAGCGCAAGCTTAAGAAAAATAGTAGAGGTTCAGAAAATAAGTTGAACCCAGTTGAAAAGCATGAGGATAAATCTGCACGGCGAGGCAGTTATAGCCCTGGGCAAGTCGCTGGGCAGACTGGCTGGGCCATTCTGGTCTTTTATCACTTGTCATTTAATATGTTCTCACTAACTAGTTTCCTCTTGCTGTCCATCAGAGAGAGGCTTCATTCTGTTTCTTTTAGGAGACAAAAGGGCACATGTTACGCTCCACAGACACGGAGCCTGATTTGCTTTCCCCCCATTCTTGGTACAGAAGGTCCAGCGGTAGTAACAAAAGGTATAATTAGTCCAAGTGTCAACAGGTTTGCTCATTATTACAGAACTGCAAGATCTTTTCAGGCTCGCAGGATTTCCATCCCAAAGACGTTGTCTCTAATTCCACCTTCTCAACCAGTTAAAGCGCTAGCTTTTGTCAACAATCTGTTACCAGGTGAGCTCAAGTTCTGTTGATGCTGTTCTATTTGTAGGCACAACTCCGTTCACAATACGTAATGCACAGGAAAGATAACTAAAAGAACCCGTTTTCTTCAATTGGACATGGGAAGAACTGAAAGAGAAAGAGAAAGAAATAAAAAGAAAGATACACCTCAATCAAGTTGACTGCGGAAGGAGGAGTCGGCATGGGTACTGGCAGCTATGATGCCACTTCCAGCTTCAAGCTGCCGGTCTCAGCTGTTGGTTACGACTGCTCAGGAGCAGAATAGAAAAATATATTGGTCTCCCACATATCATCATACAATAATACCATTTTTTGTTAACAATACAGGAAACAGTTCTAGCGAGTACAAAGGGATTTTTCTCTCTGAATCTGACAGCCTAGATTTTCAGCGTTCACCAGCAGTGTTCAGTGATCCTGTCAGCAGGTCTGCCAAGGAGGTTGAAAGCACTACAGGAAGTAAGCAGCCTATGGTTGCAGAATTCAACAAATCAAGACTGACGTGACCATTTCTGTCTTGTTGAATCAGCACTGCAGCACCCAGAGGTCACTGGGGGCAGAGTGGCTTTCACATGTACAAAGGGAACTTGTGCTGTAATGAACATGGCTCTGAAAGGCCGGCTCTGTTCCATTCATTCCGGAGGAGTGTGATGCT
The DNA here is from genome assembly GCF_901001135.1 of Rhinatrema bivittatum. Classification (NCBI taxonomy): domain Eukaryota; kingdom Metazoa; phylum Chordata; class Amphibia; order Gymnophiona; family Rhinatrematidae; genus Rhinatrema; species Rhinatrema bivittatum. The sequence continues at coordinate 16,649,131 of NC_042618.1, forward strand.
GAGAAAAGTGTGCTTTCCTCGTCTTTCCTGCCCCTACTTTAGACCCGAATACTGGGGGGCTACACTCAGCATAGACTGCTACAGTAAGACCAAATATCAACGAGCGAAAAACAGGACCACAGAGCTTTCTTCTGAGGAGTCTCCTGTACATAACGGCTCGGGGGAACATTGGTTTCTGGAGCAATATCCACGTTGAGCGACTATAAATGATCTCTGCCAGTGTCGTCTTGAATTGATTCTCTAACATTTGGCAACATCATAAAAGAAAGTAATTCGCAGCTTACAGACTGAGTCAATCCCAATGTCAGCACAAATATCCTTCACAGGGAGATGACACTGGGCAGAAAAAGTCAACCAGCATGAGTCCCCACTTCCTGTGGGAGATAGAGTTCAACCAAAGGGTGTGAATCAGTTGTTAGTAGACAAACACTGGAGTAAAACACAACTTAGATTCACTAACAGTGAAATTACAAATAGTTCCTTTTCTTTTTAAAAATGGCTTCATGTTTCTAGAAAGTATCACAAATACAAACGATTGGAAACTACATTTGCATGTACATGTCCACAATCAGCTGCATCATTCAACTGTTTTTAATGTTAGGCATAATTGTTGCCTGCCAACGGACCTATTAAGGAATGATTTTCCTCGAAGAAAAATATTTGTAATAAACTAGCTCTTTCCACGACAGTGCCAGGAGGATACAATTTTTCTTATCTACCATATGAGCAAGTTTGCTTACCATAAACAGTGCTTTCCGTAGATAGCAGATGAATTAGCCATGCTGTCTGGGAGTCCCCAGCTAGCAACTTGAGCTGTGTTGTTTGTTAAGTCTTATTGCTTATGCTCTCAAGTTGCAAAAATAAGTTGCGGACAGTCCTTGATGACATGAAAAATGTTTAGGAAGTGCCCGCTGTTAAAATCTATTTGCCCATGGACGCATCTTACGAAGCAAGCTTGTCCAAACAGTAATGAGTAGTAAAAGTATGAAGTGATGACCAAGTTGCAGCTTCGCAAATGTCTGGTATGGGTACATCTCGTAGATGGGCAATAGAGACTGCTAGTGCTCTGAGTTGGTAAGCCTTAGGCGAAGATGACAGTCGTTCTGAGCGCTGTTGGTAGCAAAATTGTGATCCAGGATGACAAAGTCCTTTTTGAAACTGGCAAGCCTGGTGCATTCGGATTAAAGGAGAGGAATAATTGAGAAGGTCTGGAAGGAGTCGCAGTGAGTTGTTTATAGTATGCCAGCGCTCACTTGCAATCTAAAGTGTGTAGTCTGTGTTGAGCTTCATTGGTATGAGGGCGCGGATGAAAGGTTAACAGAGTAATGGATTGATTTAGGTGGAAAGACGAGACCACCTTTGGTAAGAAAGTTGGATGTGGACGTAGGACCACTTTATTGTGATAGAAAACTAGGTAGGGAGAGTAGAGTAGTGAACTAAAGCTTGTAGTTCGCTGACCCGTCTAGCTGAAGTGAGTGCTACCAGGAAAAGTACCTTCCACGCCAGGTACCTGGGGTAACAGGTTTCAAGTGGTTCAAAAGGAGATAGCATGAGTTGTTCTAGAACAAGGTTCAAATCCCACAGTACAGGTGGTCTTCGTAGTGATGGGCGTAGTCGCAAGACACCTTTCATGAATCTCGAGATGAGCAGATGAGTAGAGATAGGTGCATCGTTCTGCAAAGAATGATAAGCTGAGATAGCGCTGAGGTGAACTCTGAGTGAAGCTGTTGCCAGCCTTCTTTGGTAAAGACTGTGAAGATGTGTTAGCAAGTTATGTGCTGGGCATGTGAATGGATCTATGCTAATGGTTGAGCACCAAGCTGTATAGTTCAGCAATTTCTTTTTGTAGTTTAATCTGCTGAAAGGCTTTCGAGAGGAAATTAGGATGCCTTCCAGTTGAGGGGAGAGGTTCAGGTTTTGAAATAATGACCTTTCAACCTCCACGCTGTGAGGTTCAGAGAGGAGTGGAGTGGGTGCAGAAGAGTGCCCTTGTTCTGAGTTAGGAGGCAAGAGTTGTTCCCTAGTGGGATTGGAGAATCTACTGAGAGGCAGAGGAGGTATGCGTACCATGGTTGTCTTGGCCACGCTGGAGCTATGAGTATGAGATCTGCCGAATCTCTTATGCATTTCTGCACTGTGCATGAGATTAGAGGTATCTGTGGAAAGGCGTATAGTAGGCCCTCCGACCAACTGATGAGGAAAGCGTCTTGTGTTATTCAATGAAGAGATGGGAACAGAGAGCAGAATGTTTGAAGTTTGCGATTCTGCTCCATGGCGAAAAGATCGATACGAGGCCATCCCCAAGTTCGGAAGAGCTATAGGGCTACCTTCTGTTGCAATTCCCATTCATGGGGATGAAAGATTCTGCTTAGTTTGTCCGCCCTGTCGTTATCTGTGCCTGGGAGGTAGGTAGCTTGAAGTGTAATGGAATTGCTGCTTGCCCATTCTAGGATGGATACTGCTTCCTTGCATAGAATCCAAGAACCAGACCCTCCTTCCTTGTTTATGTAGAACATTGCCACCTGGTTGTCTGTGTGGATCATGCCTATCTTTCCTCTGAGATTGAGTTGAAATGCTCGGAGAGCGTTCCGAATTGCTCTGAGTTCCAAGAGGTTTATCTGTTGCATACTCTCCCAAGTAGACCAGAGGCCTTGAGTTTGAAGGTGAGACAGATGGGCTCCCATCCTTTCGTGGAGGCATCTGTGGTCGTATGATTTATGCATCAGTGGACATAAGGGAGCCCCTACTTTAAGGGGCGTTTCCGCTAACCACCAGTCTATGTCTCTTTTCATGCTGTTGGTAATGGAGACAGGGGCAGAGAGACGGTTGGAGAATTGTTTCTATTGAGCTTTCAGTCCCCACTGAAGGTGCCTCATGTGTAGCCGCATGTGGGGAACTACATAGATCGTTGCAGCTATGTGTCCAAGAAGTTTCAACACTTGACGAGCCGGAGCTGTGGTTGAACACTTTAGCGTGTGAGATAGAGTCCTGAGTGCTATAGCTCTTGGCTCAGGAAGGAATGCTCTGTCCTTTAAGGTGTCGATGTGGGCACCAATGAACTGCAACACCTATGTGGGGTGGAGATTAGACTTTTCGTAATTGATTAGTAGACCCAATGTGTCCAGACACTGAATAGTTGTGATGAGATTCGTCTGGAGAATAGAGGGGCTGGGTGCTACAAGAAGCCAGTCATCCAGATAGGGAAAAATCTGAATACTCTGAAGACGCAGGTGAGCCACCGCTACCGCTAGACATTTCATGAATACCCTGGGAGCAGAGGAAAGGCCAAAGGGAAGTACCTTGTATTGAAAATGGTGATTCACTGCTGTGAAGCAAAGGTACTGCCAGGAAGCCTTGTGCATCGGTATGTGGGAATAGGCATCCTTGAGATCTATGGAGCACATCCAATCTCTGGGTTGTATGAAGGGTAGTATGATTTTCAGTGATGTCATCTTGAATTTCTCCGTCGTAAGGTGTTTGTTGAGTTCTCGGAGATCCAAATTAGGACACAATCCTCCTGATGTCTTTGGAATGAGGAAGTATGGGGAATAATAACCTGTGTGATGATGAAACACTGGTAGTTCAACAATGCACTGTTGCTTTAGGAGGTTGTTGATTTCCAGGTGCATTTGTTGGGCATGGATGTGATGTTCCCTGATGGGCACTGGATGCGGAATGACAGGAAGGGTGGTGAAATTTAAATAACCGTCCTTTATGATGCTTAGAACCCAAAAGGTCAGTGGTGATATTCTCCCATGCAAGTAGGAATGTAGAAGTCTGCCTCCGACTGTTGCTGGTAGCGGTGGTGAGTGATTTATTTATTTATTTATTTATTTTATTTAAAGGCTTTTATATACCGGAGTTCATGCACTAGTGCATACCACTTCGGTTTACACGGAACAAGGAACAGAAATTACATCAAACAGATTGAACAATTAAACAAATATACAATTATACAATTACATCCAACAATTGGGTATAAATAACATGGCTAACTTAGTAGGAACTTAGAGTTAGAGGTGAAGGAGAGAAATAGTACCAAGTGGTAATAGAACAATGTTAATAGCTAAATAATAAATATAAATAGTAAATACAAGTTCTTATAATAAATACAGGTGTTTACAGATTACAGTCTTCATGAAAAGTTTACGTCTACAGAATAGGGTCAAGTAAATAAGAACTGGCGGTTATTTCTATAGGAGTGAAGAATGAATATGCATGAGAGAATGAATATGAATGTGCATATGAATATGCATGAGAGAAAATTTGCATACACTCCATAACATGCAAATTTTCTCTCATGCATATTCATTGTGGATAGCCTGAAAACCCGACTGGCTGGGGGGGTCCCCAGGACAGGGTTGAGAACCACTGGTCTAGAAGGAGGATAAGGCCGGAACGGTCAGCGTTGGAATTGAGGTTTCCTGTAGCCTTTTCCGTAGGCAAAAGATGATGGAGTTGTGAGAGACTGAACAGCCAGCTTCTGCTCTTTTAGTTGAGCAACCGTGTCCTTAAAATGATCCCCAAACAAGTTGTCAGGATGGCTAGGAAGGTTAGTTAATTTTTCATGCACATCCTCTCTTATTGTGCTGGCCCTGAGCCACACCATTCGTCTGGCTGCAATGGCATTTGCTGTTGATTTTGCAGAGGTCTCGAACCCTTCGTAAATTGTGCGTATTAAATGGCGCAGACCCTCTTCTATGTGATGAAACCCAGTAGGGAGGGGTTGATCCGTTGAGCTGTCTTGGAATTTGGGCTTTAAGTCCTGCAGACATTGAAATAAATATTGCGTGATCGCAAACTGATGTTGCTAGATTTTTGCGTTCATCATACCTGATTGATAGGCCCGTTTCGCAAAGTCATCGAGGTATTTGGAATCACGGCCAGGTGGGATGTTGGAATGCAGCCTGGACTTGCGCGCTTTCTGCATAGCAGATTCAACCATGTCAGATGCGTGAGGTAGTTGAACATACGAATAGAATGGTGATTGTCTCATCCAGTATTTAAGTTCTGACTTCCTGGATGTCGAGGGTCCAGCCAGTGGTGTCTCCCATGCCCTTTTCATCAATGTGTCTAGTACATCATAAGATGGAATAGCCACCGGTTCAGGAGTGTTGAACACCTTTAGCAGGCCTAGAACATCTGCTCTTGGGTCCGGAAATTTTCTTGTCTCAATATTAAGAACTTGACCTACCCTTTCTAAGATCTTTGAATAGGTCAAATCCTCAGGCGGTGATATTGGTTCCGGCTGGTCCTCAGGAGGGTTGGACGGATAACCAGTGGAAGACCCAGGAGAGGAAGAGATTGGAGAGCCGACTGGTGAAGACCGAGCTAGTGATGTTGGAGCAGGTGCATGTGTGGAACTTCGAGCAGGGGACAGTGGTACTTGAGGAAGAGATTCTGTTGCCGGTGGATCTTGATCAGCAACTGAGGACAAGAATTGTGCCAGAATTAATGATATCTGGGACATCGCCTGCAATGCTAAAGCCCCTTGGGATGGTGCATATGGCGGAACTGTTGAGGGTGGAGGATGTTGATGTCTTGCAGATTTGTCTCTGGGTAGAGGATATCTGCGTGGTTTTTTAGGCAAGGGTTCTTCCAGTTCCGATGTAGATGACGCAGCAGAAGGGGAAGAAAGTGGCTCCTCATCTACAATGAGTAGTGGAGAAGGTTCCCTGCAGTTTTTATGTCCAGAAATGTGCTTTTTTAGCTGTTTATGTTTCTGAGTCAATGGCTGATGAGAAGAGTCAGACATGTGTCGATGTTTGGAATGGGAATGCTTCACTCCTGAAGTATGGACCTTCTTCCTAGCACTGGATGCGCTAGCCGCATCGGCTGCACCGGCCGCGCTGGATGCGGACGCACCGGATGCTTCAGCTGCATCGGGTGCACTGGTTGCATGGGTGTGTCGGTGCCGATCGACTCAGGCCGACTCCATGGGTTTCCTCGAAGCTGCGTCGCCCATCCGTATGCAGATGATTTTTTCTTTGTCGATTCGATGCAGACGCACCTTCTGAAGCCACTCGCAGTCGGCCCGACTCTTTCGACGCAGGAGGGGGTGCGGGACAAGATCTTGTGGACTCATCCGAGGGGGCATAAGAGGAAATCACTCGAGGAGACCAAGAACTCTGCGGCTGTTAGGCTCGCGGAAAAAAAACGGACTGAGGAGACTTCACACAGGGGAGGGGGAGGTGCCAAGCAGGCACACGGTACAGCAAGACTTAAGACTTTACTTTGAGAGCTCCGCCACCTACAGGACGGGAGGGACGTCCCAGACAGCATGGCTAATTCAGCTGCTTATCTACGTGAAAATGCATAATACCACTATGAACTGTAAAGGATATTTAAAAAACCAGCCTATAGTATGTTTTTAATTATTATTTACTATATTCAGTTGATCTCCGCCCTTTCCATGGTAATGCCCATGGCGGCTCACAGCAAAGTAAAACAGAAAATACAGTGTAAAGATAACAAAAAAAACAAACATGGACAATGTTTCTGGATTACAAGCTGACAAAATAAAGAGAAAGCCCTATACGATATAATAAAACACAGGTGGTAGCAAAAAAAGGGAAAAGCAGCAATAGCACTCACTACAAGGAGTCTCAAAAAAACTAGAAAAAAAAATCAAGAACGTAAAAGTTATCTAAACCTATCTATTCCCCTGAGGGATGTAAATCCACTGGTGCTGCATTCCAAACTCAGTGAAGCTACCCGACTCTACCTAAGGATTTTGGCAGAAGCATAATCAGGCCGATACAGTTGGAGCGCACTGTTAGCCTGCAATTGGACGCGCGTTTTCCCTTACACCTTATTCAGTATGGGGAGGAAAACGTGCGTCCAACCCACGGCACCTAATAGCGCCCTCAACATGCAAATGCATGTTGAGGGCGCTATTAGGTATGCGGGCGGGATACAGAAAGTAAAATGTGCAGCCAAGCCGCACATTTTACTTTCAGAAATTAGCGCTGACCTTTGGGTCGGCGCTAATTTCTTCCGGCACCAGGAAAGTGCACAGAAAAGCAGTAAAAACTGCTTTTCTGTGCAACCTCCGACTTAATATCATGGCGATATTAAGTCGGAGGTCCCGAAGAGTAAAAAAAGTAAAAAAAAAATTTGAATTCTGCCCGCAGCTGTTGGGCCGAAAACCGGACGCTCAATTTTGCCGGTGTCCATTTTCCAAGCCCGTAGCTGTCAGCGGGCTTGAGAACCGATGCCGGCAAAATTGAGCGTCGGCTGTCAAACCCGCTGACAGCCGCCGCTCCTGTCAAAAAGGAGGCGCTAGGGACGCGCTACTGTCCCTAGCGCCTCCTTTTTCTCGTTTCTACTGCACCACCTAATTTGAATACTGCATCGTGTGCACCGGCGAGGGGCCGGTGCGCGCGCCGGGAGAGCGAGCGTTCGTCCGCTCTCCCGCGGACTTTACTGAATCGGCCTGAATGTGATGTCTAACGGCGGATAGGAATTCTGCAAACGTTTCAATGGCAGAGCAGTTGTTTTGAACATTATTTATTTTATTTAATAAAACATATAGAGCGCTGCCTGGCACCGACTGGAAGATAGGGCAGCTCTCTAAGGGCTGGCCTAACATGATCCCATCCACATATACCAAAGGACTGAAGGCCTTATTCCCCCACAGGCACACGATCCAAAATACAGTATTTTCAGTTAATACTAAAGCAGTTAGGTCAATGACATCCTCATGGGATAAGTTTAGGAGATTCCCCTGTACTAGGCAGCTGGCTGGCAAACGTGTGTTCGGGAGGCACTTGCATCCCCCTCCATCCTCCAGTCTTGATTTTATTATAGTTAATGAAACAAAGATTCGAGTTACAGCAAAAGCATATCAGTAAACGCCCAACAGAAAGATTCCAGTGCAATATTTAAACTACATGGCTATGGCTCTCTAAAATCAAATCAAGTTGTGTGGTTAGCGCTGTGAGACTGCAATAGAACTGAATCTTGGAAGAGTTGGCACTGGCTCCCTGTTTTGTTTTGCTTTGATGCTGCGCTCTATTTACTAAATCGCCTTACTATTAAAAAGCTGCCCTCTTAAAAAAAAGAAGAAGACTACCTGTTACTAAAGCTGGAAAGAGGCAGATAATCTTTCTGGTTTTCCAGAAGCACTGGAAGGCTCGCCCTTTGTACCGAGACGCAGGGCATAATTTGCAGGCTACCTGATACATCATCGAGGAGCCACTTTTTCTTCTATAGAGGCCTCGATGCGATACAGAAACCCACACTCCTTTTTGACAGACTTCTTTCGCTGGTGTGGAAGAAGACTGAAAATAAAGAGCAAGCCCAAAGACGCAAGCAAAAGAACAGTAAGGATGCACAGAAACCCTAACGAAAACAGGTTCCCTTCCCACAAAGCATCCTGGAGACCTCAACTAAAGGATGAGCCGGCTGTACGGGTGAAAGTCTAAAGACGACAGCCTCAACTGATGTAACCGTGCCTTCAGATATTCTGCTGATTTCACACTCAGCTTTTTATACACCTAAAGAGACATGACTGACTTAAAGGACTTAAAGGTGAATCGGTTATTTACTCTTTCGGGTAACAGAAAGACTAGGGGGCACTCCATGAAGTTAGCATGGGGCACATTTAAAACCAATCAGAGAAAGTTCTTTTTCACTCAACGCACAATTAAACTCTGGAATTTGTTGCCAGAGGATGTGGTTAGTGCAGTTAGTATAGCTGTGTTTTAAAAAGGATCGGATAAGTTCTTGGAGGAGAAGTCCGTTACCTGCTATTAATTAAGTTGACTTAGATAATAACCACTGCTATTACTAGCAACGGTAACATGAGATAGACTTAAGTGTTTGGGCACTTGCCAGGTTCTTATGGCCTGGATTGGCCACTGCTGGAAACAGGATGCTGGGCTTGATGGACCCTTGGTCTGACCCAGTATGGCATGCTCTTATGTTCTTATGTACATCTCTAGCTATATAGCTTGTCAGTGTACAGTATGAGCTCCATATTCAAAAGCCATTTAGACGGATAACGTAATAGTTATTCATCTAAATGGCTTACCCGGCTAAATTCAGCCTTTACCCAGATAAATTCTACACAGTTAATAAGTTAGGCAGCTACAATTGGTTGGTCCCAGGGATGTAACGGGAGGAGTTGAGTTAGCAGACATGTGTCTGGTCGCGTGAAAGAGCTGCCCTAAATTTAACCAGCTAACTAATTAAGATAGCTGGCTATATTCAATACTGTGGCTGCACTATGGAACGTGCCTGCAAAGTTAGCTGGGTAAGTTTATTCGGCTAACTCTGCTACCGGACTGTGTCCTAATCTAGACTTCTATGAACCTAACAACCAGCAGATTTAAAAACAAATCCTAGAAAGCACATTTTCACTCCGCACCCTTATCAAGATGAGTGAAAATAAGTTCCTGAGGCTTCACTGCACGATCCCCCTGTGTTAAACTCCTGGAGCTCCAGGTTCAGTCTCGGTCCCCCTGACAACTCCACATGCATTTTCACATGTAGAAAAGGCGTGCTCTGGGGTTAGGGCCAACACTTCTGCATAAGCTGCTGTCTTCCCCTTGGGATCCTGCCGGGTAGCTGTGACTTGGGATTGCCCACTGACGGAAACAGGACTGGGCTTGATGGACCCTTGCTTGGTCTGACCCAGTGTGGAATTCTGTTCCATGCAACAGTTTTTTGTTACCCACTATGAACAAAAAATGGAATCAGGATATAAATCTTTTCTGTAAATAAAAATAAGAACATAAGACCATAAGAAATGCCATGCTAGGTCAGACCAAGGCCCATGGAGCCCAGTATCCTATCTCTGACAGTAGCCAATCCAGATGACAAATAGATCTTATTTCTGAGACTCAATAGCTTGCCTTAGTCTACCTGGCTAGTAATCTGTAATGGACTTTTCTTCCAGGAACTTGTCCAAGCGTCTTTTAAACCCCGCTAGACTAGTCGCTTTGATCATGCTCACTGGCAACAAACCATGGTTTATGCAGAGGAAACATGTGACATAAACCAAGATTTAGAGCCTCAAAAAATGGTTTCTGCACAGAAATCACGGTTAATGCGCACCTGCCAGAAGGCTGAGATCTGAAGATAAAATGATGTTGGCCGTCCCTACGGTACGTACGCCAGATTCAGTTCAGTGATATTAGATCGCAGATAGGTCCGTATTCAAAAGCATTTAGCTGGCTAACTCAGAGGTTAGAATTGGAATACTCTTATAAAAGCCAAAAAACCACAACAAGCAACAAACAAAGATTTGGCTAAAGAGAACTCTATATGTGTTCTCTAGCAACCATCATACATGGCCACAGTAAGCTGAGTGGCTTATATATGCAAGCTCGTATGGCTACTGGGCTTGAATAATCATCGGTTGCTGAGAATCTTAGAAAGTGCTACCACTAGGTGCCAAACAACTACCGTGTGAGCACTTTTCTGATTCCACTTCAGGGTTATATGCATAAATCTTCTACATGTGGAATCAGATAAGTGCTCACACGGTAGTTGTTTGGCACCTAGTGGTAGCACTTTCTAAGATTCTCAGCAACCGATGATTATTCAAGCCCAGTAGCCATACGAGCTTGCATATATAAGCCACTCAGCTTACTGTGGCCATGTATGATGGTTGCTAGAGAACACATATAGAGTTCTCTTTAGCCAAATCTTTGTTTGTAACTCAGAGGTTAACCAGCTAAATGAATATTTGGCCACATATCTGGGTGCGTAACTGGGAGGAGCTAATTCCAATATTCAGTCAGCTGAATTTCTCAGCTGGCTTATTCTGGTTAGGCCAAAGAGCTGT